>NW_004949209.1:406226-459295 GCF_000317375.1 Microtus ochrogaster | reverse complement strand
GGTACTGTAGCCCGCGCACCATCATGCAGCCGTTACCACCGTGGGAAAAATGTCTCTGCTCCTATGGCTCTGAAATAGTTTTGAAGTTGCTGAAACGGTCTTGGGAGGCTGGTCTGACCCTCCAGCCTGAAGATCCATGCTTTGAGAACACTGGCTATGGCTTTAAGATGAGATATACAGTTTTTCCGACCCAGTTGACCTGAGTTTGGCTCTCATGTACTGGCTCAGGTGTGAACCAGGGGCCGCTCTGAGTTCCAGCTGCTCATCTGTTAAGTGGCAATAATAAATACCCTGTAGGGCTCTTACGGGACGAAGAAGAGGTTTGTATGTAAGCACTTGGTGTGCACCAGCGGCTGCTGCTTATTAAGGGCTACCAGTTCTCCAGTGTAGCTCATCTGTGGAAATATGGAGTCCATATAACCTGGGCCACCCGTATGAGAAGAGTCAAATCTAAGATTTGTCACCAAAGGCTATAAGTCTGACTTGTTGGTACTACCTCCGTCAGTTAGATTGTTGGTACTACCTCCGTCAGTTAGATTGTTGGTACTGCCTCCATCAGTTAGATAATTGATTTGACCTCCTGAATCTTGTGAAGATTCTTAAGTGACAAATAGAACAATGGTTATTCATAGTCTGGCTGATAAGTAGGTTCTGTCTAGTCTATGCCATAAAACTGGAAATAATCAACACCCATTTACTCCAGGCTCAGCCACTTTTCTAAGCTCCATGCAAATATTAACTATTTATGCAATGTTATAAGCAGCTATAAGGGCAATTCTCATTTTATTGATGGGTCAGCTGGGATTTAGAGAAGTTAAGTAATATGCTCAGAATCATTCAGTCATATTGGTTGAACTTGGATTTGACTTCAAGTCATCTGGTAACAGAAGTCTGTATTAGTTACTTTTGTATCCCTGTGACAAACAAACAAACAAAACAACAAAAACAACTTAAAAAACAAAGATATACTTGGGCTCACTGTTTTGGAGGGTTCAGCTCAGGTTATTGGAGAAGGTATAGTAGGCAGTACAGTTCATATCACAGTAGGCCAGAAAGTTGTCTGGGGTAGTATGTCTTCAAGGACTGTCCCCTTGGTGACCTATTTCCTCCAGTTAGGCCCCACCTCCCACGGGTTCCCTGAACAGCACCACCATCCGGGAACCAAGGGTTTCAGACACAAGCCTGTGGGGGACAATGCAGACCCAAACCATAATGAGACTGAGTTATCTTTTTGTTTCCTTTGGTTTTGTTTGCTCCTTTTTTAATTTTTTTGAGAGAAGATCTTGCTGTCTCCTTGGCTGGCCCAGAACTCACTATATAGCCTGGGCTGGCCTCCAACTTGCTGCTGTCATCCTGCCTCTGCTTTTGGGATTATAAGCATATACCACTATACTCTATAAGGTTAAATTTTTAAATTCTGGGTGATACTGAGGAAGCGGGTAAAAGGTGGCATAGTAGTTTTCTCCAGGGATGCACTTTGAAATTGACCGATTTTAAAAAGAAAGCTTTGAATCAATCAGAAACTCTAAAAAATATAAACATGTACCAGAAAGTCCAAGCACAGGTGCGACATATGCACGATGTGATTTTGAACAATGGGCTGAGGGAGAGGAATTGCCTTTTAAAGGTTTTTCTTTGAGTAACCTGAAAACTGCCTTTGAAACCACAAAGGGAAGAACCTAGCCCTGGAAAGCAACTTGACTTTGTGCTGGGCATGAATCATGGTAACTTGCTTTGGTTTTCCCACTCTGACTCTATTGCTGGAAGATGGAAGATGCTAGTGTCTTACAGGTCCACTCGCTAACAGAGCACATACTGAGTTGTTTTGTTTGCAGAGTTGAAGCTGGAGCTTGGGCCCTGAACGTGGAAAGGAAGCATTCTGCCTCTGAGCTATTCTGTTGATTTTTTTCTGACTCTCTTTCTTAGTGATATTTTAAACTTTTTCTCTGACAATTTTATACATGTTTACAACATATCTTGATCATTCTTCCCCCTCCTACCTGATTAGATACTCATAACTGGTCGGAACGCTGGGACTAAGTGATTAAGGGCTGAGTGCTCAGACCTTGTTGGTAGCACCCCACACAAGCTCCAGAAGCATTACAGGAGAGGGAGCAGGATGGGTGTGAGAGCCGGAGGACAGGGCAGGGAGCTGTGAAATGCTGTCTCCTGGACATGGTGTGACCATTGCAAGCCTGAATGCACAGCAGCCATGGTGACCTGCACAAGACCCATACAAGGTCAAGGTAGAATGGAATCTTAATGACGAAAAAGTAAAAACACAGTTGACAGATGTGGTGGGTGGAGATGGGGAACTTGGATATTTTCATTCTATAGAGTAGGAAGCTGAGACATTCTGCCCAGTGTGGATGGGGAAAAAAATGAAGATTCATATTATTTTTTAAAAATTAGAGAGCTAATCAATACAGAGCCTGGGGTGAGTTGGATACATCCTTACTTATCATGGCAGGAAGTCAATAGATTATAAATCAAGAAATAGAGGATTAAGATATGATTTAGAGATATGAAATAAACACTGGGTGTATCAATACAGAAATGGCTTTATAAAAAAGCCCTCTGTGGAGAAGTGGCTGTGAGGGGGGAGTTTCCCAGGGATTGTCAAACTGTAATGACAAAGGCTTGTCATTTATAGGGGATTTTAGAATTCTATGAATGATTATGTCTCTTAACACATTGAAAGATATCTGAGTTACTTTTCTATTGCTGTGATAAGACTCCATGACCAAGGCAACTTATGGAAGAAAGAATTTTCTGGGGCTTTTAGCTTCAGGGGTTAGAGTTCATGACCGTCACGGCTGGGTGCACAGCAGCAGGCAGGCAGTATGGTGCTAGAGCCGTAGCTGAGTGCTGACATCTTGATCTGCAAGGATGAGGCAGAAGGAGTGAACTGGGAGTGGTGTGGGCTTTCGAAACCTCAAAGCCCACTCCCAGTGACACCCCTCCTCCAACAAGACCACATCTCCTAATCCTTCCCAAACAGTCCAACAATCAGAGACCAGGCACTCAAATATATAAGCCTATGGGGGGCCAGAGGGGATGACGTTCTCATTCAAACCGCCATGTAAGATCCATCTCAGAAGACTTTTGCGTAAATTAGTAACAAGGCGAACTCGAGGAGAAAACTGTTCTGTCAAGTGTTAACAGATGACTCAGGAAACCCGAGAAATGCTATCTATTAGTCACTTAGCAAAGTATGAGCAGCAGTCACTTGAGCGAAGGGAGGATGAGGCTGTAGTGTAGGGACAGGGGAGACTTTGCCTTCTACTGGGGGAGTTCTGTTTTGTGTTAAGCTTGTATCCTTCACAGTGTTTTAAGAAGATAGAAAGGCAGTTAGGTGGTAGAGGGCTCACAGAAGACTTGATTCTGGGCACGGAAGAACAAGAGCAAAAGAGAGGCAGTTGGGAAAATTCTATGCCAAAGAATAGGAAAAAGGTCAACAACTATCTAGGAATTTTTAAAAGTTCAAACATGAAAAAGAGAAGCCGGGTAGGGGACATGCAACTGTAATCCCAGTATTTGGTAAACAGAGGCAGGAAGATCTCAAGTTTGGGGCCAGCCTGGGCTATAGAGTGAGGTCATGGCCAGCTAGAGATAGAGTGTGACTCTGGCTCAAGCAATGACTGAAGCTCACACATGTGTGCACATGAGCGTGCATGCGCAGGCACACACACACACACACACACACACACACACACACACAGAGGGGTGGGAGGTGGGCTTAGTCCCTTGGCATGCCTTCCTGGGTTTCCAGGAGGGTGCTGCTTTCCTGTCCTCATTGCTGTCTGCTTAGCCATAAGAACCTAGGGGCTCCAAATTCATGTATGCACCCTCCAAGTACCGGACAGGCCAGTCCTCTGTGTACTCTATATTCTTGCTGTGTGCTTGGCACATGTGTTTTGAGCATCTAGTGAGGCCAGGCACTTTCAAGACTCACAGTCTTAAGAACATTTCCATGACAACCCAACATTGACTAATCCAGGAACTCCTCCTCCTCTGAGCAGCAGGAGCTCCGCCCACTGCTCTCCTCTCTAGCAGCATCTTCTCCACACAGCTGTGAGCAAAGGCAGGAACCTGGCCTTCTTTATTCTCTGCGCCATCCTCCGGACATAGCATGGTGTCTCACGCGCGCACTGTGATAGCTTGATGAGCTGAGCAAGGAGCCCAGGCTGAAGGAAGGTGCCTCGACTGGAAACCACTTAGCTTGCATCTCTTGTTGGATCTCTGGGCTGAGTGGGGACTTGCATGGAAGGAGAAGCCAGTTGGAGCTGGATGAGCACAGGGGGCTCAGTGGTAGAGAGCTTGCCCAGCGTGTGTTAAACCCTGACTTCAGTACTCAGTTCCGAGGAGAAAAGAGAGTGAGAGAACCAGTGGGTTAGGAAGAGGTTGCTCAGCAGGAAGGATGATTCTAAGAGCTTTGAGAGATTCAGTGAGCACTCTAAGTTTCTCACTGATGTCACTTTTTGTATGATTTTTTTCCCAAATAGGAAATGGAGTGCTGAAAATAAGGGACCATGGGCTTGTATCCAGAGGACATGAAGAAGTAAGGAAACTCTGTTATTCTGTTTTGTCCGTTACAAAGAAGGGGGGAGATGGGCAACAGTATTGAAGACTAGACTTGGGGTTCTTGTCTAATGGAAGCAAGAGAGATCTCCAGGGCAATGTGGAGCAAATCATACAACTGAGAAGACTCGCATATGCAAGGACCTGGGTTCAATCCCCAGGATCTTGAGTAGGAGGAGAGAGAGGGAGGAGGATGAGCAGGAGGGAGGAAGAAGTGGAATGAAGGGGGAAGAAGGAAGAGAAAGAGAAAAGGAGAGGAGAGGAGGAAGAGAGAAGAGGAAAAGAAAGCAAAAAGAAGTGAAAGAGGAAGGGGAGAAGGGGGAGGAGGAGCAAAAAGAAATGGGGAAAGAGGAGAGAATGGGAGGAAGAGGGAGGACGGTGATGGCGCTAGCACATTCTGCTCTTTCCCGAGATCTGAATCCAGGGCCTGTGTGAGCTGTACCCCGAGTTAGTCTGCTTCTCTTGGCCACCCAGGATTTCCTGAGCACCAGGCACAGTCCCACCCAAGCCTTTGCAGCTTCCGTCCCTTCCACCTGGTTCACACAGCCACCTGGCTTGTTTCCTCACCTCGTTTCCATTTTGAATTCAGTGTCACCTTCTCAATGAAGCCTACCTTGACCACAGAATATAAAAGTTGCCACACACAATCATACACACCTTCCCTGAGCATACCTTTCCTGTGTTAGGGTTGGGGCCTTTCTTCTTAAGCCAGGAAAATGTCCTTACAGCTGAGCCCCAGGGATTCCAACTGGAAAATCATTTTGGTGTTCATGGCAAGAGCATCAGACCCAATTTCTGTAGTTCAGACTTGATTATTGCAGTCCTGGCCACAACCCACCACCCAGGAGTGAGGCTGTCACTCACCAGAGTAACAAAGCAGAAAGGGGCCATTGTAGGCCTGCAGATCAGACCTACAAGTTCAGTACTATTGCCTCTTTATTTAGCTTTTTTTCTTTTTCTCTAAATATTTAGAGCATTTTGATCACAAACCAGATTCCTCTTTGGTAAAAAGCAATGCTCTGGAAAGAAAAAAGAGTCAGAACTACTTTGCAACACAAACATTAAAGCATTTCCCACTGATAAACAGCTAATTTCCCCACACTTTTCAAGGAGTTGAGAGGATCCATAGTAAATGCATCTATATTGACTGCTCTGATCCAGAACTAGCTTCTGCGGGCAATGGGGCAGTTTCTTATGAATGAGATGGTGGGAGGTCCCACCATGGTTACCTATGGTTTCCAGAATAATTTTAATTTAGTGAGTAGATATCATTGTATTTCCAGGACCGAAATGCACAGTTCCAAACAGCACCTGCTACAGGATGCAGAGTGGCAGTGACTCCAGCCCCTGTATGTGCAGGCAACAAATATAAAGAGATATTCGAAGGCACAGGGGACAGAAACAGTGGTTGCTGGTTTCCTATGCAACGTATCCACACAGCATGACTTTTCTTTCTTCCTTCCCCAAGTTTGCACACAAGGTATTGAGGGGATTTGAAGACAAGACTGCTAGATCATGGTGTAACATCCCAGGACAAGATAGGAGATAGCAGCCGATGCTACGGAAATGGCAGAGTCAGGAAGACTGTGTCTCTCAGACTGTGTGCTACTGGATTATGAGACCTCACGGCAAGGGTTCTAGATGCATTATTCAGAAAGCGGTCCTTACGCCTGGGGTCCTAGATGTATTTACTATTTAGAAGGTGGTCCGTAAGAATTTATGAATCAAACATCTAGGGCTGGGGAGCTGGCTGGATGGACAAACGCTTGCTGTACAAGCATGAGGACCTGCGTACTGACCCCAGCAGCCGCGCGAAATCAGGACACAATAGTGTGCCCCTGTAACTCCAGAGATGGTGGTGGGCAGGGAAGGGGACAGGAGGATCCTGGGGCTTGCTGGTCAGACAGTCTAACAAAACATGTTCGGCCACTGTTAGGGATTAGCATAGATGCACTAGAAGCTTAAAGTAATCAAGTTACCCTCCTGCCTGCCATGAAGTTAATGCCTATAAAGTGAGCATTTAGTGCATTCCGGGCTCGGGGAATGTGGTGGCTGGAGTTCTTGGCTAATGTTTCCTCAACCATCCAGATTAAAAGCTAAAATGGTGGTGTCAGGCCTTGCCTACTCTCAGTCTCAGCCCAGATGCCCATTTTGGTTCACGCTTGCCCAAGGTCAACAATCAGTCTGCTGTCTGCTATTCCTCAAAGATGGCTGAAGCCCTCCAAGTACTGCAGGAGAAACTAGCCAAAGGCCGAATCATTGATCCCTGCCTGACCTACAGCATTTAAAGCTCCAAGGAGTCAAGTCAGTGATAGGCCCACAGTTTAATCCTCAGGAACGAGGACAGCCCTGAACCTAATAGTATCTCCCACTTAACTAGTCTCCAGCTCCAGTGTGACTCACAGTTTGTGCCCTGAATCCGGTTAGCCTTCTTGTGCATCTTCCAAACCCTTGGGGCTGCCTTTTCAAGGGGAAACAGCACTGGTCTGGGGAGGAGGTGTTTCTTCATAGCCCGGTGCTATGGTGTTGAAACCCTGCTGGTTTTTACCATTTCTTTTCCTTGGTGTTGCCTTCTGGATTTACAATCCAAAGCAGCAACTCTTAACTTTATGCTTGCTCTGTGTGGCGTGTGTGTATATGTTCAAGCGTGTGCTTGCTCACACACGTATGTGTGGGTGTGGTGGCCAGAAGTCAGTATCAAGGTATCCTTCTTTATCTCTGTCTTATTAGCGTTCATTTTTTGAAATAGGGTTTCTCATGGAAGCTGGGTTGCACCAACTCAGCGAGACCATACAGCTAGTGAGCTCCAGAACCCACTTGTCCACTTGTTCTCCTCCTCAGCACTGGCATTACAGGTTTGCACCACCACTTCTGGCTTTTTCCCCCCATAGGTGCTATTGGTCCAAACTCAGGTCCTATGCCTGAGTGCCAAGCGATTTGCTGCCTGAACCACATCCCCAGCCCCCAGCGGAATGGTTTTTTCATGATATTTGCAGCTATTAGACAATTGTGTGCTAGTGACTGGCACCAGGCTTCCCTGACAGAGCAGGTGGGATGAAACCCATTCTGCCAGGCCTGGGCTTTTAACTAGGGACAGCAGTGTTGAGGTTAGGGAGGGCTGTGCCTTGTGTCTCAGTCCTACTGTGACTCTGAGCAAACCACCTTATCTCTCTGAGCCTCCGTCTCCTTGCTGGTGACACAGAATGGCCAGCAGTAGTCTGGCTTTTAGGATAATCAGCTGATCCTGTTTATACCGCATATCCAAGTGCCTAGCGCATAATTAATGAGGGACAGCTGATGCAAGGACTTGCATCCCAGCTCCGAGTGAAAGTCTCGAAAATGCAGATAACAGTAATATCTGTTTTCTGAAGAGGTCATGAGGAGTGAGTGGTGCTTATTAGGCGCTCACTTAGAACACTGCTTAAATGGTATATATCTGTTGTTAAGTAAACAAACAAATGTTCGGGGGACGGCCAGGAAGACGAGCACACAGCCTGACACAATGTTAGTAACTTTGCACAGGGAAGGTTCTTGCTAAGTGTCAGCTGTCATTTGTACTGCTTTCTTATGACTTCCCTCAGTGATTGTCATAGCCCATTCTTCTCCTTTCTTGGAAGCGTGTTAGCATCCCACAGGCTCGCTAACAGCATCTCACCTGCTTAACAATATCAGGAAGAAGGGGCATATTCCCTAAAGGTAGGTTACCTTGTGTGACCAAAGATATAGGACACGTGCATCTGCCTTGCAGAGTTTTCTAGGGGTGGAGAGCTTCTACTAGACATGGCAAATCAACGCATGGTTTGGGGGGTAAATGGTAGTCAAGCCCTGTATTTTCCTTCATCTCTCTCTTTCTATTATATATTTATATATAAAGATTATAAATATATAGTCTTTCTATCTATATTATTATCGTATTTATATGTATATGTAAAGAGAGAGGTCTTTCAATGGCTCTCCTTTTTGAGGAGATAGTCTATGTTTCCCTATGACATCAATTCCATTTCCCTTGATGAACCATGTCCAGAGCACTAAGAGAGAGAAGAGACCTGCACTTCTTTTACTTAGCTCACTGTTGTTACTGCTAATCCAGCTAATGACCAAATCATGGAGCCTAACACATTGGATTTCTTATGAAGGCACAGGCATTGGTTGCTGGAGGGTCCTAAAGTCCCTTCCCAATAACATGCTTCCTTGTTGTGAAATATCTGACTTTGGACTGGGCTTTCCCATCTCATGTTGGCTCCCATCGCTGGCTGAACCCCATGCTGCTGAGACTGCAGTTGCCAACCCTGTACCCTGTAACTATGTTTAAAGCCTCTCCCCTACTAGACTGACTTGGCTCTGCACAAAGGTGCTTGACTGGCAAGTGGAGTGGGGGCTGGCATTCAGTCCCTGTTGGACCCCAAGGTCAAGAGAACCCAGGTAGTGTGATTTTTTTTTACAAGTATGATGCAGGTGGGCCAAGGGCTTTTCAGTCAATGAGCATCTTTCTTCGGTAAGATACCCAAGCTTCATTCAACTTACAGAACCTCGTCATCCCAAACCAGGTTCCTCATTGCCATGCACTCTTCCATCATGACTGTTTCCCCTCTGGCTCCTTGCTGAGGTTGACATGTGTGCAAATGTGTAGCCATGCAGCCTAAACAGTCATTCAAGCCAGAAGAGAATTCTCTTCCCTTATACATTCTTGTGTATTATGACTAATTCTTGGAACCTAAGGTAACTCACTGAAAGACCACCTCTTTGGGAGGAAAGAGGACTGGGATAGGACGGCTCTTTTACCATCTGAAAGCAAGTTAATACTCTGACATGAATGGATCAAGAAGTAGTGGACAACACATTGTTAACAGAACCACAGAAAAAGTGGTTGGAAAGAAGAAAACACTTGCTACCTTTGACAAGCAGGTGCCATGCTTAAATGTTCCTAGACACATATTTTGAGTATTTGCTCTCTAGTAGGGTGCACCATTTGGGGAGTCCTTGAACCTTTAGACCTCTGTCTGGCAGAAGTAGGTCACTAGGGTTAGGCCTTTGAAGGTGATCTCTGGTTCCTGGTTCCCGCCACTCTCTAGTGTGTCTGCTTGATATGGACAACTGTTCTCTGCCACATGTTCTCACTGCCCAAATGCATCAGACTAAGCGATGACAGATGCCTCTGAAACCGTGATCCAAAACACGCTTTTCCTCCCTTAAGTTGCTTCTGTCAGTGGCACTATTTTGGAGATAGCATTTGCAAAGAAATACAGCCGGTTGAGGAGACAACCAGGGGTGAAACTGTCTCCAAGATCTTGCACTCACTGGAAAATGGGAGCCCGGTGTGATCCCAAGCCCATGGGTCCCCAGACCTCCGCTGTTACACAGAACTCTCTGGGCTATTACTAAAGCCAAGCTTGTTTCTTCCATAGAACAGCGTGTCTTTTAGGACCTCCAAGACAGAGGGAAAGAAAACAACCTTGTGGTTTTTTTTTTAAGGCTCCTCTTTAACCACATGAATACTGTTTTCATTTATGAGGGCTTCCACACTGCAAAGTATAATTTTCAAACTATTAAGAACACATTTCTCCTAACTCACAGAGTCAACGGATGTCAAGATTTATTCAACTCCGCGGCAAGGGAGCCAGCAGAATCATAAAACTGGTTCAAGAGAGGCAGAAACAGCCTTCTGAAATAAGACTGCAAAGTTAGATGCAGACACTGATGGCACGCTGGGAATGGCAAGCCACTGTGTTGGGGCTTACCTTTTCTTCTGACCAGAAATCATTTACACTGTTACTGAATAAAAGTTTTTGTTCATTTTACCAATTTTTGAACTGAATAAGCATATAGTTACTGGATCTGAGTCTACTTCTTTAAAAAACAAAAATTAACCAAAAGTACAGCCCCCTGGGTGATCAAACAGTCTCTTAAGTGAACTTGTACCCTGCTCAGGGAAAGCATGAAAACCTGTCATCATTTTGTCTGGTTCCTTGTATTTTTTTCTCAACACACAATACAATAGCCCACATTGGTCAATCTTATGTGTGTGAGTGGTCTTCACCGTACTCCACAACATACTATTTCAAGTGATAAAACCAACAGAGGGATTTCCCAGACCTTTGTTGCCAGTGATGAAACCACAGAAGAAGAAGACAGAATGCTGTGTTTGAGGCATAAAGAAGATGCCTGAGGGCTTTGTAACAATGAGGATACAGCTGGGAAGAAATGTTGATCAGTCAGTTGAGCACAAGACAAACCCACAAATGATGTCCATGGCTGAAACAGGGTCATGACCCGACATGCAATAGTGGGAATGTAGGGGTCAGGTGCATCCTACTTTATACCTGGATGCCATTTACTGTGGAAGTAACTGAGCATCTAAGCTTTAGTTGCTTTACCAGCCAAATCAGTCACATTTTTTACTATGGTGGCCAAAATACCTGGCAGTCTTTACTCTCTACTTAATGGATCTTAGGGAGTCCTGGGAAGTCTCAGGAATGGGTAGCATGGCCGGTGAGGGACTTTGAACAAGTGTGGTTTGTCAACACTAAGGAGCATGTCTTGGTATTTAACATATTATGACTATCTGGACACAGCTTAGCTGTGTGCCATTCACGCTCCTATTCTGACCTCTTCCACTTACCCAATCCTAACTTAAGCCACAGACCCAGCTGAGGCCACTTGCTTGTATCCTTCCTCATGACTCTGGCCCACTTTCGTCTTGCTTTTGACTCCAAGATTTTTTGGGGGGTGAGGAGAAAGGATGCATGGAATGGACCAGAAAGGTCAGGAAGAGCTCTAGCTTGTTCTGTGTCATGGCTTAGATTAGATGACAGGGTAAGGTGGGAGATCTAGGAATGAAGGAGCAGAAGCGGCTGTTCCTACGTTCTAGGGACATATAGGAGCGTTCCTCAAAGATAAGACCCCTGTGCTTAACAGAGTTTGCCTTCTGCCGGGGGGTATAAGATATGAAAAGTGTGCGTTGTTGTCTCTGAAGGCGCCTAGCACAGGGTTTGGCACACAGGACATACTCAATAATCACCCACCTCACCCCACCCCCTGCAACTTGCCTTCTTCCTCAACTGCATCTTTGCAGCTTCCCTGAAGGATTCTGAACACATAAATAAAGCTGGAACCCCATCTGGCTGACAAAGCCAACCATCTGCAGATTTGGAAATATGGGGGAACTTCTAATGACTGGCTAATTTTTTTTCAGATTTTCAGCCAGATGTTTGGTGTCATTCAGACCCATCTGCAGTAGAAGCAGCAGTTTACTGAACTTCCTTCCCATGATTTTTAAGTTCCCTGAGCTATAATTCCAAATAAGCTTTCTTTTCTTAATATCCAAAACCCTTTTAATGAGTTCTAAAGAATGACTCATGAACTGAGTATGAAAAAAAATCAGAAATTTGCTTTAAAGGGCCATTTAGGGAATTTTTAGGGCTCAAAACTGGCAACCCATGGACAAAGTTAAGCTACAATGTAACTACAGTTTGGATGAGTCCATGTTTTTAGAAAGGTGAACTATTTGCTTGTATTTTAAAATTCAAATGGATTTGTGCTTGATTTTTCTTTGATTTTTTAATTCTATGTATACATGTATGCCGTGTATGCATGGATATATATCAGGTTGTGTATGCATGTACCTGTGCGTGTGCACATGTGTGTGCACAAGTATGTGTGTGCACACATGGAGGCCAGAGTCTGAAGTTGGATGTCTTTTTGATCAATCGCTCCCCACCCTATATGCTAAGTGAGGCTCTCTCAGCTGAACCTGAGTTTTCTAATTCAGCTAGTCAAGTTATCCAGATTGCTCAGGAAACCTCCTGCGTTTGCCTTAACCACTCAGCGCTTGCATGGTGTGTGTGTGTGTGTGTGTGTGTGTGTGTGTGTGTGTGTGTGTGTGTGTGTGGTGGCGGGGCGTAATCTGAACTCCAGCCCTTAAACATTTGTTTAATGAGCACTTTGCTTATTGAGCTATTTCCCTGCCCCTTATATGTTGACACACAAGTGATACACATGTCGCCAGTGGTTTTTGTTTTTGGTTTTTCGAGACAGGATTTCTCTGTGGCTTTGGAGCCTGTTCTGGAACTAGCTCTGTAGACCAGGCTGGTCTCGAACTCACAGAGATCCGCCTGCCTCTGTCTCCCGAGTGCTGGGATTAAAGGCGTGCGCCACCATCGCCCGGCACAGGTCGCCAGTGTTAAATCACTGCTATTTTCAGATGGTCTCTCCAGCTTGGTACAGTTCCCCACTACCCTCTATTGTCCCCACATTGAGACCAAATTCTGGCTATCATATGTCTCCCTAAATGTACTGTCGTTGTCTACCATACAGCTGATGTGAAAGAGTGGGAGACTCTTCTTCACGCTTTCCCTGACCTGGCTCGGCCACAGGGACAATTAGATTTAGGACTTCTTAACCTCATCTAAAGTTCTTACCTTGACTAAAGTTCAAGGAAGGAAAGCCACATGATCAATTTACATGACTATTAGGGACAGAAATGTGATTAGCACCCAGGGTTCTTCACTGCTAGGGTAGTGGTCTCTCCACTATCTAATTGCA
This sequence comes from Microtus ochrogaster, assembly GCF_000317375.1. NCBI lineage: Eukaryota > Metazoa > Chordata > Mammalia > Rodentia > Cricetidae > Microtus > Microtus ochrogaster. The sequence continues at coordinate 446,173 of NW_004949209.1, read as the reverse complement.
TTGGTTTGCTTGGATCTAGGGCTTCAGTGGTTTGGATGCGTGTGTGTGTGTGTGTGTGTGTGTGTGTGTGTGTGTGTATTTTTAATGAGAGAGAGGCCTACTGTACACATTCTCATCAAATTCGCATGCTGCCTTTGAAGACGTGCAGCAGGTGGGCCTTGGTGAATGCCTTGCCTGCCTTCCAGATAATGAGTCAGGCAATCGCTAGGGTTTCTTTCTCGCTGTGAGCGTCTCTGCAGAGGTTGATTGCTTTCTCATTCAAAGTGCATCTTTTGTGGCTTCGAGTTTGTTCTGATCTGGTGACTTCTGTGTCCCTTCCATCAATGCACAGACAAGCTGAATGTGTTCAGATTTGAGACTTCTGAATGGAAAAACCCATGTGTCTGGATAGTCTCACAAGTCAGTATTTCTATCGGCAGCAAATAAGCCGCTAGAGTCTGAACTAAGGCTCTCTAGCAATGCCCTGGGAAGCTGCAAGTCTAGACTAAGTACCGCCAGCCCAACTGAGATATATGACCTTAGGCAAATTATGGAGCTTCCCCCATTCTCAGTTTCCTCATCTATAAGGTGAGGGTAATGGCAATACTTGCACCCCTAAGCTCTCCTGAAGATGAAAGACCTAATTCTTTCAAAATTTTGGAAACAGTACTAATATATAGAAAGCTGAGCACAGAGGACACTCTGCTGGTTCACAAGAGCGACAAAAGGAAGTAGCCATCTCTCTTGAGTGTCATGGTCCTCATACGAACATGCACGGTCATCCCAGACCCACTGCAAAACCTTCGTTCTGTGATGGCCCTGACATCATAGTTGCTTGGAGGGCCTTTAGGAAGTTTAGACACCAAGGATCCACCATAGATCAATGGAGGCTTGGAATGCAGTTGTGGAACTTGATATTCAATTTAAAAACAAACACAAAGCCTATTAATGGGAGTCCAGTGGCTAGCCAAGTTTGGGGACAATTGATGTTTTCTTTTAGCTTTGAATACTTTGGCTGTTCGGGGACTCACCACCTCTGGAAGCTCCCTACTCCACACGAGGTAGTTACTTATATTTAGGCAAAATATGTCTTGCTTTAGTTCCCTTATCAACTCCCTTGAGACCACATAGATTTCAACTCTATCTTCCAAATGACAGCCCTTCATGTATTTGCAGACAGCTGCCATGCTCCTCCCGAGTAGTCCCTTATATGGGGGCAAAATAGCTGCATTGTCTCCTGGCTCTTGAAGTATGAAAAAAGGACTCTTCTAAATTATGTGTAACAAAAAAATTGAGCTATTACACTCCCTACACAGGTCCTTTGATGTTTCACAAATCAGAAGATAAGGATGTTGGCGCTTCTGAGATAGACAGGAACTAGTGACTAGAGATGGCTATTTATCTCCATCCTTACCAAGGATGGAAATCTTAGGATGATGCATGCTGGCCACTGCATGTATCTTATCAAGCAGAAAACAGAGGCCCCTGCAAATTCCTTGAACACTTGATATATTCAACTCATTAAGAAGAATCTTGGCTTCAAATTTTAGCCAGTCCCATCTAGATGTAAAACCTTTTCAGATCCATAATGGTTTGTGTATCTTACCAAATGTGATGCCTCAAAAATGTACAATGTAGCTGAGAAAAACTATAGGAAGACTTCAGAAGTTTTCTTGAAAGGATTGACTTACCCAAGAACACATCTTCAATTCATTTAATTCCTTCCAAATTTCCTTTCTCACCTATCCCACTAAACCTATGGAATACTTGGGGCTTTGGTCCCAAGCGTTCTCTGTAGGCACAGAGTAGCATGTTGAAGAGAAAACACTCTTTAGGAGGCTTTGAAAAAAGGTTCAGAAAGCCCTGATTCATTTTCTGACAGACTGTTAAATAAATAGGACACGGGGGGATATCAATATTTGAGTTTAATTTTACATTTCTAAAATATTTAAAAGAAGTAAAATAACTGTAAATGACTGTCTGATATACTTCTGTATAGTTTTGCCTGGAGCAGAGCCTTGGTTTTTTTTTTATTCCACTTTTGTAGGCATCATCTCATCTTTCAAACCACAGCATTGCAAAACTGATTTAATTCATTATTGCCAATACACCAAAGGGAATGATGGAATTTCCCTAAGGTGAATGACCTCTTGCCGCCCAACTGCAAATGCTCAGAAATAACTACAAATGTTAGATTCTTCATGATGTTTAGGAAAGAATTGTTTCAGAATTTCTGGCAGTACACTGACAGAAACTGCAAGCCGGAGTCGTGCTCGTGTAAAACTATCAATTCCAAACCAATCTTGGGTTAACTGAGCGTTTCAAAGGACAAATGTCTTTGCTAAGTGTATAGTGGCTATCTGCAGAATTGCTTGGATTTTCTAACTTCATGTGGATTTTCCCTTCACAAAGGTTGCCCTTTCCCTCCTGAATTTCCCACCAGTTGCCAATCTGGGTTGGAAACAGAATGAACTGTAGTGGCGCTATAGTCAGGGGAGTTCAGAGCGTCAGGACACGGGAAGGAGGCCAGAGAATGATGCAATATTACACTAGCAAGTGATGTCATAGCATGATTTCCTAAGTCATTTACATAAATGCGAGTTCCTGAGAAACCCTAAGAAGAGCCACAGGGAATGCAGGGGGAGAGGACCAACAACAAATGGAGGAGGGGGAGGAAGCCCCTATTTTCTTGACTCTCACTGAGATAAACTTCACTGATTCCCCAGGAGCCACAGAAATAACAAAAAGCAACCAACCAACCAAATAAAACAATTCCTCAGTGCCCCTTTAATCTAGTGTCTCCCTCAGGTAACAGGTCCAGGGACCTTTGATTTTCTTCTTTCTTTTTTTCTTTTTTCCACTCCTTGTGGTACCCAGGCACCGTCTATTATTGAAGCTGACAGTCACTCTTTATGCAGTGAAGCAAGTTTAGTAGTGACATAGGCTACCTAAGAGCTCCCCATTCTAAAATTGGCCTGCCCTCCGCATTCCTATTTAGAAAAAAATCCTCTAATTTTTAAAATTAGAAACAATGAGCTGTAATTCTTAGAGTTAGTATCCTCTAAATGTCAAGGAAATACATTTGCTGGTTATGAGCGTGATTTATGAATGAAGTCAGGTGGATGGCAAATACCAAGACTTCAGTTTTATTTTGATCCCAAATAATGAAACACTTATTCATAATGAAATTTTTCTTTAGATGTGGGGGTGTGAGAATTGGGGTTTACATATTGTTCACTGGTACCAATTGGCAAAGGAAGTTCATGACAATGTCTAGTTAGACCAAACTCAGGAGACGCTAAGATTCTACTGGAAAAAGAAAAGAATGCAGATCAGAGTGCCCCATGTCAGATCAGCCCCCTTCACCTCCTTCATCACCTTCCTATCTCCCCTCCCTCGCTCCTTAATTATCCCAGTTCACTTAAATGCAATTAAACAAATCCAAAGTCTCCTTCTCTAGACAGAGATACAAACAGTGCACAACATGCTTAGAGATTTGGGATTAGAAGATTTCCCAGCTGCAGACGCTGCTTAAAGTGTTACAAAATCGCATCGCATTTAGCTTAGACTGGAAACAATCAGCAAGACCCAACCCTTCCAAGCACACACCACCAGCCTCAGTGGAAACAGTCCGGACACTCACACGTTTTCAAAAACAATTTCAACTGTTTTTCTTCCCCTCCACTGCCTCTCTTTCCTCTCAAACACACATCAGGACACTAGAAGTCCATCATTCAGAGCCAGTGAGAGGGATTTGTGAGTACCTTCTAAGCAGCAGGTCCTCCACAACCCGGAGTGGGTCATTACTTCTTCATTCTTCCTGCTGGTTTCATTGTCACTTGTAGATTTAGTCCTGCACACACCTCTGGAATATAGCCAGTAGTCCGTGCCCACTGCAATGGTCATTAAACTAAAAGCTGCGAAGGCTCCTACGGTGGTGATCAACATCTGGATACCTCTGTCACACATCCTCATAATTCTTCATGGTACTCTGAACGGCTGGGGGTTGGAGGGGGAGATTCAGTGCCAGAGGGGAGAATCACTCTGCAGCTGGGTAACCTAGGATGGCCTCTTCCAAAAATCTGGATCTCCTTTTGTCAGCATCCACGGGGACTTTGGGAAAGCTGGGATTTCCTGTCTTGAGCTCTCTCCAGTTCCCTGAGTCCTCTATGGCCCTCGGGAGGGTGCGGGCTCCAGGGGGTTGGTCCACATCACTGCTGCGGTCAGAGGATTCCTGGGTTGCTTTCATTCCTCAGGAGCTTGGTGGGGACGAGGGTTTGTGCTGGGCATGGCTTCAGAGCTTGGAGCTGCCAGATCGGTTTGAGATGCGCCTGGTTCCTCACAGCCCCGGGAGACTCGAGGCAAAAGAAAACCAGAGAGGTCTTGTGTGTGAGCGTGAGTGTGTCTGTGTATGTGTGTGTGTGTATGTGTGTGAGTGTGTATGTGTGTGTGTGTATGTGTGTGCGCGCGTGCGTGCGTGTGTGCGAGCGCGTGTGCCGGGGGTGAGGGCGGATGGCAAAAAATAGCTCTGCTGGGAGGCGAGTCGCTGAGAAGAGTGTTCACTGCTTCCCCAGCCTCCCAGGAAAGCTCTCCGCCTGCTCTCCACACCCCCGCGCAAACTGGAGAAAAGGGAGAGTCCTGGGGCGGGGGCCGGCCGCTTGCTTGGGAAGGCTGAGGTCCGTGGTGCTGAACGGACAGCTCCTCTCCTGTTGCCCAGCCTCCCTCTTCCCGATGCAGGGTCGTTGGAGGTCCGCGGTGCTGAAGGGACAGCCCGTTCTGCGGCTGTACCCCAGCTCTTCTACCTTCTAGGCTAGAGACCTGCGGTGCCAAGGGTCGCTCCCCAACACTCCCCTCGTGTTTTCCCCGGAACCAGCCAGCCAACTCCGCGTAGTCGAGCTCACACCCCGAGTAAAGTTTCGGGAGCCCAAGGCAGTCAGCACCAGGTCTCCAGGGTACTGCAGCACGGTGGATCCCGCTCCTCAGAGGGAAGGGTTAAGGACAAGGGCCAGGGAAAGAAACCCACAGCGCACTCTGGCGCGCGCGTTCTCTCAGCGCCCACCCAACGCAGCATTCTCTAGTCAGCCCTCCTCCTCAACCCTGAGCCCAATGAACCAAGCAACTTTGCTCTTTGCTGCGGGAGTCTACTGGGGAAACAGAAGCTGGGAAATATCTAATTTACTTAAAGGGATGGGAGGCTCCGACTGACGGTTCACTTGGGTGGGCAAAATGTCTTTCTCTGTGTGTATCTGTTTCAATTTTGTTCCTCAGAAAACAAACCAATATGTCTACCCTCTTCTCTCTGGAGCTCGGGTTTACACAGGAGACAGCATGATCACATATGACCCAGAACCATTCATATACACATGAACTCATACCTCTAAAGGGTGGAAGAGACTACAAGCACCCGGGCTGTTGTTTATATACCAGGGACCTTGGATGAAGGGATATAAGGGTTTGGTCTCTGAACACACTTGTTAAATATTTTATCACTTTTACCTTTAAGGGGGTGGTGAATTCAGGATGGGAGAGCATTGAAAATGTCAGCTTTTTTTCCAAAAGCCCTGGTGCTGTTCACTTGTTAACATCTTCCTCTAAGTCAGACCTGGAAGCAGGTGTAATTAGGTCTGGGTTCTTTGCTATCCCAAAGCACAAATGCCATTACACACCTGCAAGTTCCTTCCCTCAGAAATAGGGACTGTTGAAAAGAACCTGCACAGACTAACTTTCCAGTTCTATGTGTTCTAGTAGATCGATAAGGACACGCTAAGTTGACGTCAGGCATTCCACCAAATTGCTCTGACCATTTATTTCCTTGTGGAATGAGAAGTACTGATACCCAGTTGGGTGTTTGGAATTGAGGCTGCCTGCATGGATTGTTTCTGCAAATCCCTGAGATGTGCCCACAACCAGCTGTCATATTTGAGTGTTATTTAACTGGACAAATATATAATGGAAAGGAACCGTAGGCACAAATTCATTCCCTGTGGTGCTGTCTGGCTGAACTGAGTAGGGGCAATATACCGAAAAACTCTCAGATTTGGCTCACAACCTTTTTGTGACTTTGAGGCTTTTTACTTTTATGTTAATGTCATTTGAAGATTTGGTTCTTGGTGTTATGTGCATATACAAGCACACATGCAAGTTTGCATGTATAGTCGTAGTGTGTTTCTGTGTGAGTGCTATGATCATTTTGTCATGACTTCTGAATGCCTGTGAATTTGCTGTAGACATAAAGTAGATATGTCAATAGATGCATACACCTGTATGGTGCAGTTTCTAGGGTCATGAGATCATGTTTTCTATAAACACACAGCTGTGTGCATTCATGGATGTGTGTGTATGGATGTGAATATGTAGGTCCAATTTGGATGTGTCTGTTTATATGTGTTTAACTGCATATATGTACTTGTTACAGTTCACACTAAAAGTTTGCCTTATTACCAAACGAAACAGGCTAAGGCCATACCTAGCTAGATCCTAGAAGCGTGGCAGGAGGTAAGGTGCATGAGCCCTCCTTTAAGTGACTTCATGTCTTTTTTTCTCTGTATAGAAAATTTGCTTCTCAGTCATGATTATTGGTTTTCTTAGTCAATATTATTCTCATTGTTAATGCAAAGAATATTTATTGTTAACTCTTTTTTTAAAAAAATTGTCTTAATGTAGTTTAGGCTAATCTTAAACTTGTTGTATAACCCAGGCTGGCCTTGAACTGATCTTCCTACATCAGTGCCTGGGGTTATACAGGTGTATTTATCACACATACCTTAGTTATTGATTATTAAAAAGGCTACATAGCTACATAAAGGTGAAGATGGTCTTTCTTTCCTGGAAAGCTTTAGAAGATAGGTGGATATTTTCTTCTCCCTCTTAGACATTTAAACAATATGAAATAGTTAATAATGATCAAAACAGCCATTCCTGGGTCTGTTTTATTCTTCTCTTACTCCAGCAGAGGTAGGAAAGATGCTCTCTGAAGCAAGACAGTGATGGTGGAGGGACTGGGGCCTTAGGAGCTGTGTGCTCCATTGCTCCGTCCACCGAATGATCAGCAAGACAACAGCAGACCCAGACCCACACCCTCGGTCATGGGACAGAAGGCCAGGCATACCATGTCCGGCTGATAGAACCAAGGATCCAGGTAGACTCCTGAGAAAAAGAGGTCAGGTGCTCAGGTGGACGAAGAGGACAATCACGATCAGAAAGCAACAGAGAAATGGCTGCAATGCCCAAGGACAGAGCTTGACGCTGAAGCTTGGTGACCTCTGACCAGAACCAAGGTTAATTTGAGTGTGGGAGCATGTGAGACAAGTCAGAGAACCTGGCTGAAGTGAGAGCCAGAGGCAGGAAGCCCGTCATTTGTGTCCTAATAGTTTCTTCTCCTTTACTAGGGGTGATGGCAGCCTTTCATTCAGTGTGATATGTAGGTGAACACAGGGGTGTGTGGAATCTGCCATGGGGCCTAGAGGGAAGTACTCATTCTTACCACTAGAGGGCTCTTTCACCAATTCAATTGCAGATTCAAAGCATCCTCTTAAATGGAGCCAGAGGCTTCCTCAGTGTTTGCCAATGATCCCTTCTGATCCTGCTCATCTGGCAGGAGACTCAGGAGGCATTCAGGCAGCTTTAAATCTCTCTCTCTCTCTCTCTCTCTCTCTCTCTCTCTCTCTCTCTCTCTCTCTCTGTCTCTCTCTCTCTCTGTCTCTCTCTCTGTCTCTCTCCGTGTTTTATTAAGATTTTTTTCTTCCACTGAATTCTTAGCTTGCCATTAACAGTCATGGTATATTTATTTGTGTTTTTTCTTATCTGTTATCGTTCCACTTAGGAAAGTATTGTTAACAGCTAATTTAATTCAATAATTGTTCACGAGTGCCCATCATGCATAAGACAGTCAGCTCCACACTGGGACAATGATGTAAGTTTCATTCTCCAAGGCGCAGGGGATGCTGTAGTTGTCTGTAGGCACCAGAAACTCGCTGGAGCTAGCTGGAGAAAATGGAGACCGTAGTATAAGAACATGGGGAGTGTTTTGAGGAACCAGAAGCCAAAACTGCAATTAGGCCTCAGATAGGAACTGGAATTCCTACGTAAAAGTCACTGGGATCCTGGACAGCGCCTGTATTTTCCACATATGTTCCCTTTGCATCCTTAGAAAGAAAGTTTTGCCTTCTGTGTTGCAGTCTCATTGCTGTGGAGGAATAACATCCAATGCAAGCAGCTGATGGTGGCGAGGTGCTATTGGTTCTGTTCCAAGGGTTTCAACCCAACATGCAGAGAGATCAGCGCAGCTCACATCTTGATATCCAGAAGGCAGAGAGGGAGGGAGTGGGGGAAGCAAGGAGGGAGGGTGAGCATCTGCTGGAGGATCCCCATGCTTATCTCTCCAGACCCTCAGCCTATGGACTGCTTGAGAGCAGACTTTCCTTTTTTGACGGATGTCTTTGAGCCTCACAGACACAGCTAGGGGTGGGATTTCCTAACTTCCAGGTGCTTCTCAAGTCAATCAAGTTGATAGTCAAAGTCAACCCTCACACCTTCTCTGTGCCTTTGAACTTCAAGATGGAAGCTAGAGTTAGACTTTTTATGTTATCCCTACCAAGAAATCTACCTGGACTAACGTGAGTGCTTTAGCTCTAGTTTAGAATATCCAGAATTGACAACCTAACCTGTCTAGCTTGTGTTATATTATTAGACTACCATCATTCAGATGGGCTCGGGGAGGGGATTCTATGGTACAATCTGGCTAAAGGCTAAGAGGATTATACCCTGTGGTCTAGGGAAGGAAGGTAGAAGGCAGTATCATGACACTACAGATAGAAACAGATGCATATCTTTGACTGAAGAAAGTAGATATAGAACCTGGGCATCTTATAAAAATGGCAAAGATAGCCGGGTGATGGTGGCGCACGCCTTTAATCCCAGCACTCGGGAGGCAGAGGCAGGTGGATCTCTGTGAGTTCGAGACCAGACTGGTCTACAGAGCTAGTTCCAGGACAGGCTCCAAAGCCACAGAGAAACCCTGTCTCGAAAAACCAAAAAAAAAATGGCAAAGATAGGAATTGTAGAGATAACTCAGCAGTTAAGAGCAATGGATACTCTTCCAGAAGACCTAGGTTCAATTCCCAGTACCCACAAGGCAGCTCACAATCATCTGTAACTCCAGTTCCAGGGGATCTGTTACCCTCTTCTGTCCTCTAAGGAGGCTACCAAGCACACACATGATACACAGACATACACGCAGGCAAAAAATCCATACCCATAAAATAAATAAATAAACAGTCAATAGAAGAACTGACATCCAATTACAGTATTTGAAACAGAAGAAGGGGGGTGGGGTGGAGTGAGCTAAAAGAAGACAAACATAGACATCCTGTTACCCTTGGGCAGAAAGACCAGGGGCTCTAGGGCAGCTGCCTTTTCATTGCAGCCCTTTCTAGCCTACCTGGTTTTAAATCTTATGCATGCATACTTTGGTAAGGTTTAAAGTTAATTAAAAGCAGAACACAAACAAAAAACATCAAGCCCCCTGCCCACTGCTCTCAGCCACCTCTTGCTTTGTTGGTACAGAAATACCAACTGTTTCTAGGAGCTATCTCTTTACTCCTAGTACCTGGGCTTCTCTTCCCTGAGATATCCTGCTCATTGAACAGGTGCTTAACTAGATGGTTCGGCAGGTAAAGATACTTGCTGCCAAGCCTGACGACCTGAGTTCAGTCTCTGGGACTCACACGGTAGAGGGAAAGATCCTCCTGCAAGCTCTCTTCTGATTTCCACGTTCATGTCTTGGTAGGCATGTGCCTATAGATGTATGTACATGTACATATACACATACAAGCAAATACATGAAATAAAAAAGTAATTCTTAATTTACACAAATTAGATCTCTTGTGGTTTACTCTGTCAAATCTTCCTTTATTTCTGAGTTCAAATGTCATCATCTCAGAGCATCCTTCGCTATCTGTGCCATCTAAAATATCATCCCATAGTTCTCTCTCACCCCTCACTCTGGCCTGTGTGCTGTCATGGCATTTGTTAAACCTGATTGCATGAACACTCAGTCGGGTGCATGTATGTGTGTTTTCATGTTTTCCTCATCTTCCTGATGAGGAAGTTGCTTTGTTTCCTTTGTACCTGCATTTCTCCACCTCAGGCTAGTGCCCAGGCTGTAGCAGCTACTCAAATGGGGTTTGCTTAATCCACTAATTGTGTAAGTAATGACTAAGCTTCATGCCTGCAACAGGCACTATGGACTCAAGCAAGAAGTACACTGTTCTTCATCACCTGGAACATCAGTCTGAAAGAGTGGACAGTGATGACTAGCAAGATAAGAATACTTGAAGCAGATGCTGTTGGACAGACACCCTTTACCAAGATGGTATGTTTACATAATCCTAATCCTGACTGTCACAAGCCACACCTGCTTGGGACAATCTTTTCAGTGTCTGGAAGCTGCCTTGCCCAAGGAATGATATACATCCCTCAGGGACAGCCTACAGCCAGAGGGTGACATGAAACAAACCCTTTCCTCTCTGTGGTGATTTGAATGAGAACAGCCCCTACTAGCTGATTTTTTTGAATGTCTGGGTCCCAGTTGGTGGACTGTTTAGGAAGGATTAGGGGTGTGTCTTTGTTGAAGGAAGTGTATCACTGTGGTGTGCTTTGAGCTTTCAAAAGCCCACACCAGTCCCTGTCTTGCCTTTTCTGGGTCTACAACTTGCAGATCAGATGGGAGGTCTCAGCTGTTGCACCAGGGATGTGCTTGTCTGCCACCATGCCCCTTGCCATGATGCTCATGGACTCTCTAAGCAAAGATCCGATTAAATGCTTTCTTTTATAAGTTGCCTTGGTCATTGTCCCTTCTCAGCAGTAGTAACCCTGACCAAGACACTCCCCAAGTAGCTTCTTGTCAAGTAATAGGAACCCAAGACACAAACCAAATCAATGAGCTAGAATTGCCTAAAAGGCTTAGTATACAATAGATTCCCGATAAAGATGATGATGCTTAACAATGCTAATTTCTAGTGAGTTCTCTTGCTGCTCTCTAGAAAACCACAATTGTAGGATTACTGTTCTTTCTTACACTGTGTCCCATCGTCCCTCGGGTTGGTTTTGCCTGGAGATAACTTCTTCAGTAAATCAAGTGCATCAGAACCCCTGCCTCAGGCTTTATTTCTAGGAAATTTAACCTATGCAATCAAAGAGAGCTGACAGAGGAATGTCCTCAAGGGCAACTGAGGTCACTGAAGAAAGCTTTACAGGAAACGCTCTGCTGAAACAGAAGATAAGTGGAGATTAGGGTCAATGTGCTATAGGCAGTTAGACTAACATATAGAAAGCCCTGGTCTGAGATGGACTTGAGGGAAAGAAAGAACAAAACACCAATCATGATTTTAGTGCTGTTTCTATAGTTGAAAGCAAATTTCCTTCCCCCCCCCCTACTCTTCCTTAAAGAGAAAAGTGGGCCAATAACATGACTCTGATCAATAAAATGTAATTAAAAGTTGCTTTATGGAAAGAGCCAGAGGGTGGGAACAATGCATGTGTTTACCTGCTGATGGCTGGAAAACCACAATGTGGCACACACATACTGAAGAATATTATCCAACCATGAAAAGGTATGAAATTCAGTACATGCCAGAGTATAAACAGACCTTGATGACATTATTATGCCAACACAGAAGAGCCTGCTTCTCTGAGCCCCCTAAAGCAGGAGAATCTATCGAGGCAGGCAGTGGAGTGGGTCATGAGGGGCTGAAAGGCAAGGGTAACAGGAAGCTTTTTGCCACCACTGCAAAACTTTGGCTACAATCGCAGAAAAATGGTTCAGTCAAAGCAGTAAGGATTGCAAGATACTGTGAATGTGAATAACACCCTTGAATTATATGTCAATTAAAGTCGGCTTTAAATGACTGAATGTCAAATTTAGGAATTGAAAGATGGCTCAGAGGTTAAGAGCACTGGCTGCTCTTGCAGAGGACCGAGCTTGGGTTCCCATCACCTACACAGAGGAGTTCATAACCTTTTGTAATTCCAGCTCTAGGGGATCCACTGCCCTCTTCTGGACTCCATGGATACTACATGCATATGGTGCATGTAGGCGATCACACATACGCATAAAGTAAAAATAAATAAAACCTTTTTATGTAATTTTTTTTGCTACATATTTTTACCACAATAAAAAGATGGGAAGCGTTGTATTATGGGTTTTCTGTAAAATAAGCTCTTCTTGGAAACATTTGACTTTTGGCTGTGTGACAAGACTTTGCTTTGCCATGTCTTCCTGCCTGAAGCCGGGACACCCTTGTCACTGCGCAGTCACAAGCTCATGTTTAGGAAACAGAAAAGAAAAGAAAAGATGTTCACTCCCCTCCCTATGCTATTAGCCACCATCCTATGCCAGGGCTATTTGTCTTCAGAATTCCTATTATAGGGCAAAACCCACATGATTAGCTGATGTAACCAATTTTTCAAGTTTATAATGAAGATAATCACTAATTTATGCAGACAGGGAGGAATGAAATTAGAGGGGTAATTTAGTGGTCATGAAACTCTTAGTCCCAGCCAACAGAAAGTCAATTCAAAGGGGATAAATGAACACACAAATTCAGTAGTCAGTGTGTATGGGATCAGAGGTAGTGACACTTGGAGTAGCTGCACCCCAAACCCCCAACAATAGTTTGTGTGATCTGTGTCTCTCTGTCTCAGCCCCACATTGCTCTTCTCATGAAGTCAGAGCTCCTGGCTGGCATCCTACCCACAACCTCAAAGGGGGCAGAACTCCACCAACAGCCACAGCACATTTCTTGAAGCTGGTTTCTCATTGGTCCATTTCCATCTGAACAGGTTCATGATAAACAGGAAGTAGACTTGAGGTCTGGACTCCTGTTCCATCTCTGGACATACGGGGAAGATTGGCTTCATCTTCATCTGTGTGGACAGAGAATAGGCTGAAGGATGGGTCTTAGAGGAAACTTGAGATGTTAATGCCAGAAGAAGGATGACTAGATGGCAGGAAGGAAAGCGACAGACACCATGCCCTGCAAGCATAGAGGGCCTTTTACCTGGGCTAGATCATTCAAATTAAAAATACTTTGGGGGGTGGAGAGATGGTTCAGAGGTTAAGAGCACACACTGCTCTTACAAATGAGGCAAGTTTTGCAGCAGTTGGGACACTCACAAGCGTGACTCCAGCTCCAGGTGATCCCATGCTCTCTTCTCACACACACACATGTGCCAACACAGATGCACACACAGACACATAATTCAAAATAAATCATCAAGCACAGCTATAGGCATTGAGGCTATAGCAGTGAGCATGGCAAATGGATTTTTCATCCTTTTGCACATTGAGAGAAATGGCCAAGAAGTATGCAACTAACCAACCAACCAAAGAGACACAGCATGCTCTCACAAAATACTGGAGCTAATAAATGTATAAAGAAAAAAAGGTTTCTTCTGGTTCATATTTCTGGAGGTTACAGTCTGCAGTCGGTTGGCCCTGTTGCTTTGAGACTGTGCTAAAGCACTTAAGATGAATCAAACCATTCCCGTATTTACTGGGAGAATTACAAAGTGGTGAGGGGCGGAGCTAGAAGGGCAGATGGAGGATGGAAGTCTGTCCTTTTCATGCCTCAGTCACCAAGGTCCCACCTACTAGAGGTTTCATGGTCCCCCAATAGCACTGCCTTAGGAGGAAGTCTTTGCCATATGGACGTTGAGGGCTACTTATGATCCAAACTGCAATATGCAGGCAGCCATGCACGCCTTGAAGAAAATGGGTTGTGTAACATGACCAGTGTTGGCGGTAGAAGAGTCTCTTTAAGCAACAGGATCAGTGGGGAGGGCATTCTGAGAAGGTGACCTTTGCACGAGGGGCCTAGGAGGAGCTGAGGTACTTTACCCAGCACAGAGGCTGTGGACATGGTTTGTGGGTGGTTAGAGTGGGTGCTGTTGTGGAACTCCCATGGTCAAGGAGATAAATGGAAGTTGAGGTCAGGAAAGTGAACTAGAACCAGCCTCTGCATGCCTCACAAGGCAGGGCAGACAAGGGTGAGCGTTAATTCCCCATAGCAGAAAGAGGTAGCTCAAAAGGATGCCATTTGGAGATTTCACTCTGGTCATGGAGTTGGCGATGAAGTGCAGGAGTCACATTAGGGAGCAGTGGCATTAATTCAGTTGTGGTGTTTAGGACATTAAGGCATGTGCATTCCCTGAGGACTGAAGGGCTGACTTAAGTGGGGAATGATCTGGCCAAACCTGCTGGGTTTGGGTTGTGCGTTGTGCTTTGGTAGGGCTCCGTAAGACAGAAATTAAAAAAGAGGGCAAGAAAATGGCAATCCTTCAACCCCAAGATCCCACGGGAGAATTGTTGCTCTTCCTGCCTTCTGGGTGGAGATATGAGGTAGGGGACAGGAGAATAGAATTTGCCTTCGTCCAGAACCTGACTCCAGGGAACTGGACTTAGAATAAAGAACCCCAAGTAATGTCAGTGGGAAAACTGTGAGCAAGACCCTTTTCTCAGCTGTAGTCCAGAGCAGGTCTGGGGATCAAAGCTCGGATTCGTGGAAGCACCAAAGGCTGCGTCTCAAACGCCGCAGTTCGCAGATAGGAAAGGGGGGATAATGGGGTTTGGAGAGGGTGAAATACAGGTTCAAGACCTAATTGCATCTCCTGCGTGGCCTTGAAAAAAGTAAATTAACCTTCCACGTCCTTCTTCCCTAAAAAAAAAAAAAAAACCAGGACCTTATTAGGATCTGTCTCTTTAGCCAATAGGCCTTCCTTATTGCAGAATGCGGATGGCATAGGATAATACACGCGGCACTTAGCACAGTGCCCGGCATGTATCAACTGCTCAGTAGATGTCAGCTGCACTATAAATAAAATGATGGTGCCAAAGAAGCCGGCTCCCTTAATGAGATCTGTTCTAATCTGCCACCTTTGGAATAACAAATGGCCGGCATTATCGGTTTAGTTTCCTTGAGACCTAGACTCCAAGAAAACGCAGAGACCTAGGATGTGGCTAGAGACTCAAGGGATGTTTAGAGAAGAGACAAAGACCTCAGGAGATAACTAAAAGGGCAAAAGCTGCCTTAGAACCCCCACAGATTAGTGAGATAAGGTGTGTTTGGGACTTGATGGCCTAGAGTCCTAGCCAAGGTCTCAGTCCTAAGAGTGACGGGGGAGCTGGCACGGTAGAGTTCCTTTGCAAACCCAGCACTCAGGAGGCAGGAGGATCTCAGGGTCTGTGTGGTTGCATCCCGAGACCCTGTCTCAAAGATGTAAAAGAAACAGTGTGTCAACATGAATCTAGAAAAGGATCTTGAAGAGGAAGGAAAAGATCTTAAGTGGGGGAGAGGATAATGGATACATGTGCCACGAAAACAGAGGGGAAAGTAAGGCAACCAGCAGACAGGGTGGGGGTACTAGGGAGGGTGGTGAGGGAAGGAAAGGATATAGAAGGAAGCCTCATCTTCAAACCATAACAGAGGGAACAGTGCTAAATTAAATGTGAAGTTAGAGCGTTGATACCTGCATTGAACATACAGTATCTTTAGTCCTAGCAAAAACCGTCCTTGTACCCATCCCAATTGCAGGAATTACAGACTCGCCCATCATCTTGTTTAGCCTCCCTCCCCAACCCCGGTCCTCTCTGCTGGATTATCTCATAGCAAGTCCCAAATATGGTCTGTTTTCCAGATTGGGCTCAAGATCCTACAAATGAGCCCTAAAGGAGGTAAGGGTCTTAGCACTGAAGTGGACAGAAGACCCTGCACTCTTACCATTGCTCATTGTTATGGTCTCCAGATGTAGGAGGGCAGAGAATTTTCAGACTTTGTTTTGTTCTATGGTACTTACTGTGACTTGAACCTAGAGCCTTGTGCATGCTGGTTACCAGGCAAGCACTCTTCTACTGTTTTATCCCAAGGTCTCTTTTACTTAATTTTTTTTTTTACTTATTTTGTATGTGCATGGGATGTGTTGAGGGAAACATGCATAGCACAGCTCATGTGAGTAGGTCAGAGGACAACTTTGTGTGAGCTGGCTCCTTCCTTCCACCATACAGGTCCCCAAGACTGAATCAGGCCATCAGCCTTGGCAGCAAGCTCCTTCACCATCTGAGTCATCTAGCCCACAGGATCTTACTCAGCTGCCCAGGCTCGACTTGAACTCAGTTTCTAATCTGGGCAGGTCTTGAACTCATGAACCTTCCACCTCAACCTCCTGTGTACCTGGGATGGCAAGCCTGAACGATAAGGCCTGTATAATTTTTTCTGTTTGGTTGATTGGTCTTGCTTCTTACCTTGCGATAGCACCTGCCACATGATAGGCAACAGATAAGTATTTATTGACTGGAAGGCTGAATAAATGAATGATTGTTCAAAATACTTCAGCATTTCTTTGCCATTACCTAAAAATGTTCACACACACACACACACACACACAAAATATTTTATGGGGTTCAGCTTGACATCGTGTAAACTTAGTTACTAAGAAAAATGAACCACCTGGACAGACTGACTGGGGGTTGGTGTCTTCTCAGAAAGATCTTGGGGAGTAACTGGATCACGGTGAGTTTGGCACTCCCCAGTCTTCTAGGGCAATGCATTATGGTAAAAATATCTTACTTTCTAGGAGACTGGAACTTTTGATGGATCTCACAGTCAAGTTAATAACACACCTTGAGGTCACTTAAGACTTAACACTGCTATGCTACCATGCACTCAGCCTGTTGGCTTCATCTGCCTTGAGAGAGTAAGGTAAGGCCAGGCACAGAGACACAAAGCTTAAATCCCAGTACTGGATGGGGCAGGGTTGGAGGTACTTGGATCTCTGTGAATTCCAGGATGGTCAGGTCTAGAGAGAGAGAGACCCTGTCTCAAAAACAAAACAAATAAACAAACAGACAAACAAAGAGAACCATGTAACAGTCAACCTTACTTGCCTTGAATTTCTCATGTAATTAGTTTATACACCCTTAGCTAACACATAGCTGTAATCTTAAACTACTTACTCTTCATGGGCCTGCCCCCAGAGATTAATGCATGTGTTATGATAACCATATGCTGCAAGCAGCAAGTATAGGCTGAAGGCAGTCTTATAAGATAAATATCCTCTATAAATATTGAATGCACCATACAGATACGGCTTAATAAACAGTGACATTTGTCATACCCTTCTCTGGGTCAGCTGGAGTCAGAGACTTAGTTCCTTGTAAAACTCTGTTAGAGACTTCTGTAAAACCACCTTCATTCCTTCAACATGTGATGATTTCCATGCTAGTCAATAAGTTCAGAGTAAAGTCCTTTGTGGGGGACAGACACACAGACAAAGATACAGGGACAGGTTTTTCAAGACAGCCTTCAGGCAGGCACAGATTCAGAATCATACAGCAGACAGGGCAGGCAACCTTCTCTGGGGAGAATGGAGGACGTGAGGGGTCAAGGAAAGAATTCCATCTGGGCTTACTCTTGGTTAAATGACATCATGGGGACATTCTCTGATTTATTTCCTTGATGTGACACTGACGTGTTATTGGTGAGCTGCATCCTTTTGTCTTGTTTGGCATTTTCGGGAGAACTTGCAAAGCGATAGTCATAGCTCATTCTATTCTTTTTTTTTTTTTTTTTTGACTTGTTGATGTTTGGGCACCAAACTGAATTCTGTGCGGGGGTGGGGGCATGTTCTTTGACCAATCAGAGGAGAGCAGTGCCTGGCCCCTTCTGTAAGGCTTGCCTGTTGTCTGCCCTTTAATCTACCATCTGGGCAAGCTTGCTACCGTCCTGGCTCCCATAGAATCCCTGAATGTCTCCTCATGCATGAGCCATGCAACCAGAGATTCCGTCAGCTTCCATGCACTTGCCCAAATGCTGGGTGACATCATCCGTAAAGTCACCTGGGCCCATTGCCATTCTTTGACTCTCTTTCCACATTTTTCTCTTAGATTTTTAAATTCTTTTTGGAATCAACTTTTGGCCATAAAGGTTTTCTTCGAATCCATTTCATCTTTCTCTAGCTTATCAGCATGAATGTTTATACAGGATTTCCTTCCAGTTTTGATTCCTATCTATAATTCTGATTTTACTATCATTTTTGCTGGCAGTTTTCCCAGCTGATAACACTAACTGAAGAATTTCCTCTTTTATTCTTGTACTCCAATACCTATCGAAGATCTATTTTAAAATTTTATCTCACCCATACCATACTGAACATATTTAAAATGTTTTAATTATGTAACTACCAACCTTTCATAATTTCCAGAATGAATATAGCTTTATGCTTGAGCTTTCTCTTTCTCTCTCTCATTTCTCCTTGTCTCCTTATATTCAGTAGCTCCCCCTTATCTGTGCAAGATAAATTCCAAGGCCTCCAGCAGCTGCTGAAGCCATGTGATTCCAGACTCTATAAGAAGCATGAGTTTTCCTATATGTACTAGGATGGTCAGTTTTAATTGTCAGTGTGACTTGACCTAGATCACCCACTATCTCAGTAAGGGATAGTCTGAATTGGTGGGCCTGTGCGTATGTCTGTAGATGACTGCCTTAATTAAGTCAACTGATGAGATCTATCCCACAGTAGGTGGTACCATTCCCTAGGCAGGGGTCCTGCTTATGAAGAGTGGAGAAATGGAGCTGGACACAAGAAAGAAAATGGACATGTATGTATTTCTTTTTTTTTTCCTGCTCTTGACTGTGGATGTGATGTGACCAGCTCTGTGAGATTTCTGTCTTGACCCCCCCACAATGACGGCTTCTGACTTGGAACTGTAATCTGAAAGAAAGCCCTGTCTCCTAAAGTTTTTTTTTTTTTCAGAGCACTTTGTCACAGCATCAGGAATGAAGCTAGACACATGGCTGTAATACATTTTCATTTTAAAACACTAGGCATAGTGGCCAGGCATGGTGATACACGACTTTAATCCCAGCACTCGAGGCAGAAGCAGACGGATCTCTGTGAGTTCAAGGCTAACCTGGTCTACAGAGCGGGTTCCAGGACAGCAAGGGCTACACAGAGAAATCCTGTCTCAAATAAACAAACAACACACAAAAATTAGGTACTGTAAGAGATGAGTAACAACTACTACCAATGAAATAGCAATTTTGACAACATACTGTAATAAAAATTATGGGAATGTGGTCTCTCTCATCTTTGTAGCATAGGGAATGGACCTAGGGTCTTGTGTATGCTCTGCCGCTGAGCTGCACCTCTAGACCTCATAGACTCACAGTGGAGGTCTTTTGCTGTGATGTGGTCATTCTTGCAATGATGTGAGATGATGTGTTGCCAGTAACCGAAACTGTGGAAGACAAAACCATGGGTATTGGAGACTATTCTCATGGATGTGCCTCACTAGAAATTGTATAGAGACATACATTTATACCTCAAATGTATATCACATGTAGTTACACCATGTGCTTTGATTAACTGTTAGGGACTACTTTCCAGGAAATGGATTTTGTCATATTTATGTCATAGACATGTTCACTATCTCATATACAATTTGTTTATATCTGATTTATTCTTTCCATGCATGTGTGTGTGTGTACATGCATGCGTGTGCATGTGTGTTGGAGGCCTAATAATGATGTCGAGAATCATCTTAATTAGCCTTATTCATTAAGGCAAGGCCCCTCAATCAAACCCAGAGCTCATCAATATGAATGGTCTCACCAGCCAGCTTGCTCTGAGGATCTCCTGTCTCTGCCTTCCCAGGTTGGAGTTACATGTGGACTACCACGTTTATCTGGATTTTCATGGATTGTGGGGATTTGAACTTAGATCCTCATGTCTGTGCGGCAAGTGCCTTAACCGCTAAGCCATCTCCCTTGTCTGTGGATATATATTTAAAATATAGGACTTAATGAGTAGGATTTCAGTAATAAAGTGATAAGTTGCTAAAACTTTGTCAAGGTTGTTTATTACTTTTAATTAACTTTTAAAATACTTTATACTCTTTGATCAATCCGGAATCAACATTGACTTACAGCATGAGATGAGGATTTAATTTTGTTTTATTTATTTCCACAAATATTAATCAATCACCTCGGGGTCATTTATTGAGTATTTCTTCTTTCTTCATAGACTTGTATTGTCACTTTTATTATCAAATAAAGTCAGGTACCTGAAAGATTGTCTTAAAGCTTTCTGTCCTATTACATCGACTATGTTATGATTATTGTGACATAAATCACATTAATCTATATTGTAACATTTATGTTCTGTGCTATTTTAATCTTTGTAACACTAGAGCCCATTTTAACATCTGTATTCAGTGCACTCCTAATCATTTTCAGTTTCATTTGCTCTTGGCTCTGGTACCCATTTGTTCTTCTAGTGGAATTTGAAAGTCGCTTTGTCAGTCTCTTCCCCTTTCTCACCGAAGCAAAGACAAACACAACAAAATTAAAGTATTTGTATGGCGAATGTTTATTAGAATCCTACCAAGCCCATATATTTGTTTAGAAAGAATGGCATTATTAGATGCTCGCCTTCCCACCATGCTGTGATGTGATTCTATTTCAGAGCCTTTATCATCACCCTTCCATGTCCTTTCTGCACACCGTGCTCGCATTTGTAGCTAGACAGGGTGCTTTGATCATCTTAGAAGTACGGAAACTGAGTGTTACTGAACTTCACACTGGTAGAGGTGTAAGGAGGGGTGGCTGGAATTGAATCCACACCCATCCAGTTGTGCAACTTGCCCTCTGAATCATGATGCTACTTTATTTAAGATTAGATCATGCCTTGAATAAATTCAAGTCATTATTTTTTAGAAAAAAAATCAACTTCATTAAGATTTCTGGCTTGCCAGCCGAGCACTGCACTTTGCTTGGGTTGTATGCTCAAGACATTTAATTTCCTCCCTTCTCCTGTAAGTGGAGAACGTGGTGACTGCCCTCTCCTTCCCACAGCCCTGCCCACTCTCCCCCATCAGAACACTGTCATTCTGGCTCTCCTTCATACACTCCCATTCACTGTGTGCTGGTGGAGTAGGAAGTTGATCGCTCCTGGGCAGACACTGCTCTGATCAGGTGCAGCGGCTCCAATTATACATCTGGAGGGTCACCTGCTCAGCTGAGTTCAGAAGTTACTCGAGTCAGCTCTGTGGCCCATCTCACAGCATTGTGTGGATCCCAGGCTACACAGAACAGTCAGAAATGACCAGACCACAGGATTACCTGATTTAAAAAAAAAAACAAACTCAAAGTTCTCATTTTAATGCTCCCTGCTTGTGTGTGTGTCTGTGTCTGTGTGTACCATGACACACATGAGGAGGATCAGAAGATAACTTCATGGAGTTGATTCTCTTCTCCTCCTGTCTTTACATGGGTTCTGAGGATCACACTTAGCTCACCAGACTTGCACAGCACACTTCTTTTCCTTGAGCTATCTCCCTAGCTCTCTGGCTTTTCCTTTTAATAAAATGAGATAGGATCTCATGTAGCCCAAGCTGGCCTTGGACTTGCTGTATAAATTACCTTATCTCCCAACCTTTACGCCTCTACTTCCAAAGTGCAGGGATTACATTGTGTGCTACCGTACCTGATATACATGGTTGAGGATGGGGCCCTGGACTTCGGAGCTACCAGGAAGGCACTCTACCAACTTAACTGCATCTCCAGCTGCCCTGTTTTTCATTGTTGGCTAGACTACATTTTTCACTTGGCCAATGCCATAGTTCCAATCTCTGGTGTTCTGCATAGGCCCAATGTGTTGAAAGTTGCTCACCAGGTAGTAGAGTCTTTACAAGGTAGGATCTAGGGGGAGAAAATTCAATCATTGGGGCTACCTTTGAAAGGGATATAAGGGACAATCAAATACTGACCCCCTTCTGACCACCACAAGGTGAGCTGTCACATGCTCTTACTGTGATGCTCTTGCTTTGTCACAGGCCCCAAAGTGATAGAACTACTGACCTTGGACTAAAAAGCATAAAGCCATGAACCAAGTGAGCCTTTCTTCATTTTGTCCTGTTTAGCTCTTACATGTGTTGCTACAACAGAAAACTGATTGATCCAGTCAATAAGGTACTGCAGAGTCTGTCCACAGCTCATCTTTTCACCCTATCCCGGACTGTTTCTGTACTGTATCCAGACCTGGGTTGACCTAGGTTTCTTCCTTTGTCGTAAGTATTAAACCCTTTCTACAACTCTCAATTTCTTCTCAAGGCTTTTGCCCTGGAAGCATTCTTTTCTGGGATCATGTGACACACGGCTTGAACCATGTCCTTTAAAGGCTGTTTCTTTAGGGAGTCCTAGCCAACCACCAGATTGAAAAGAAGTTCCTTCGTTACCATGGAAGTTGTCACTAGTTTAAGTGCTACGACGTCCATGATCTGTGATGGTTACTGCTATAGGCATGTGTTTGTGGCCCCAAAGTTTGTATGTATGAGTTCTAATCCCCAGTGTGATCAGGTGGCTGGAGGTGAGGCCTCTGGGAGGAGGTAATTATGTTTAGAGGGAACCTTAGCATTTGGGTCAATGGCTTTGAAATAAGTTGGAAAAGAAGAGAAATAAGCATCTCCTTTATGGTTTTCAGTCATGTAAAGGTGTGGTGGGAAGGTGTGTGTCTACAAGCTAGGTGGAAGGCTCTCCCCGGGGAATCAGAGTAGTTGATAAGTTGATCTTCAGCCTCCAGAACTGGGAGGAAATAAATTTCTCTTGTTTAAGCCACTCATCTTATAGCATTTACTTACAGAGTCTAGAGTACATGAAGACATTCATTTACTTATTTTAATACTAATCTTATTTTAAATGACTTGTATGTTTGTGCATATATGCACATATGGGTATAAGTGCCTATGGATGCCAGAGGGGTCAGATCCCCTCAAGCTGGAGTTACAGGGAGTTGTGAACTGCTTGATGTGGGTGCTGGGAACTAAACTGGGGTCCTCTGCATGCTCTTAACTGCTGAGCCACCTGTCGGTCCCCACAAAAGCATCCATATACTTCCTTGTCGGTCACACTGAAATATAGATGAGAAACCCTCATGCTTTTTAGAGCCTGACTCTGTGAGTGTCACATCAGAGGCATCCTGTAAACTCATGTTTAGCCCATCAGTGAAAACTCTGCCCCAACTACCATCATGATCAGTCAGCACCATTGTGATCAGTCCATCAAAGCCCTGTCGGGAAATCAGGGAGGTGAAGGACAAGGCTTCCTGGCAAGAAGCCTATTCAGTTTAGAGTCAATCATACAAGCCAAGCAGAGCATTTTTAGTTTAATTAAGGTGTGTGTGTGTGTGTGTGTGTGTGTGTATGTGTGTGTGTGTGTGTACATGAATTGGCCGTTTGCTACAGGAACTAATCTACACCAACTGTTCCTAAAGTCAATCATGGATTATCATTTCTCGTGGTTCTAGGAGCTGACTGGGATCAACTCTCGTTCTTGCTCTGAGTTCTACCCCTCCCCCCCCCCATTTTAGATGGCGTCAGGGGCAAGTCATCTCAAAAGTTTCTCCACTCGTATGACTTGTGGCTGATGCTGGCTCTGAGTTAGGATTCTCCCAGTGATTATTGCAGGAAGCACCGGCCCATGCTATCACACAGCCTGCTAGCTGCTGAGCCAAGACTCCGTACTCCAAGGCATGGAGCCAGGTGTAAGGTCTATGGATTTTCTTCATCTGACCTTGAACTCACAAGACATTTCTTCTGTTACAGTATGTTACAACTCAGCCCATGTTAGGGATAAAGGAAGCTAAGCTTTTACACTTTGTTTTTTGAGACAAGATCTTGTGTAGTCCATTCTGCCTTGAATTCACTCTGTATTTAAGGATGACCTTGAACTACTAATTTTCCTGCTTCCACTTCCCTAGTCCCGAGAGTATAGGTGTGTAGTACCATGCCTGGTTTTATCCAATGTTTGTAATGATCTGTCCTGTCTCTTTAAGAGACAAGCCATGCCCACTCCCTCCCCCATCTGAGGCAGGCTGAATCCCCTCTTTTCCTTCTCCCTCTTGGAGAGGCAGCTTCCATCTCTCCTTTCTCTCCTCCCCCCCTCTGCCTCTCTGCTCTTCTCCCATTCTCCCTTCCCTTCCATAACCCCCTGAATAAATATCCAACCTCACTCTGCATGGCATGCCTATCCATCTGTCTCTCATCTGTTGCTGCCACTTGGCTCACTGCCCAGGACCAACTGCCTTCAAAGACCTGCGGCATGGTCTCGTGCACAGTCCCTGCTCTGGGAACCCTCTGCCTCCTGCCTGCCACCACATGACCTGCTGCCTGCCACCACTGGGGATCCTGCAGCATTTTTTAATAATCCATTACAATGTTGGGAACTGAACCCAGACTTTCACGTATGTGGGAAAACATTGTATTAACTAAGCCATATCAAGTCCAAGGCTCTACTCTTACTGAGAGTGGCTCAGAACATGTATGCTAGCTCATCCTTGTGTTCTGTCTCCTGATAAGCATTGCAGTATGTGATTAAATGGGCCCAAATTGAGCTAGATTCACTACTGGCTCTTCCATCTATTAGCCTTATGTTACAATTTAAGTAACAAATGCTCCCTTTTAAAAGGGCCATGTATTGAAAGATTGATGCCCAGTTGATGATGCTGGTTTGGAAGGTTCTGAAAACTTTAGGAAATAATGCCTATTTTGGGGAAGTGGGTCACTGGGAACTTGTTCTTCTTGAAGCCAGGATCTTGTCTAGTCTCTCTCTCTCTCTCTCTCTCTCTCTCTCTCTCTCTCTCTCTCTCTCTTCTTCCCTCCCTCCCTCTTCCCCCATTTCCTCTCCCAGCATGAGGTGGAAAACATTTTGTTTTTCTCACCCTGGAGGAAGGGGGGCTTCCTCTGTTACATATGTGCGCCACCATGATAACGCTCTTCCTAAACGCCTGGAGCCAGGCCACCCGGACTGAACTGTCTGAAGCTGGGAGCCAAGATATGTCTTCATTCCCTTCAACTGCTCGAGTGAGATTACATCTGTCGCAGCTATACCGGGCATTTAGCAGTCATTGTGACTCTAGATGAGTTCCGACCTCACAACCTTTCCTTCTCTGTGCCGCGGACATTTTATGAGGAGAGCCAGCTAGTCGGGAGTATGCAATGGCCAGCGATGAGCGCTGGGAGCCCAACTCCTTCCTCGGGTTCCCTCCTGACACAGTCTCTCAACCGTGGCAGAGAGACATGTTCAGCTAAAAGGAAGGTGCCCACCGAGAGCACCTTGTTCTCACTTGAGCCACCTGTGGCACTTGCCTTCCAAGCTCCCCAGACTGCAGGTAGCTTTCCACAGAGCCCCTCTGAAGGCTGGCTTCCAGGCTGCTAGGGTGGGTGGGCATGGCAACAGCCCCATTGCAGCCGGCACATGGCCAGAGACTCAGATCTGCCGGTGTGGGCGCAAACACTCTCTCCCCAGAAAAGCTGCTCAAAGGCATAGACGAGGGGAAGGGAAGATTAAAAATAAAGAGTGGTCATGTTCGGCTTGAGATTAAAGGAGAGTCATGGACTCAAAGCCCCCCCTCCCCAATTCTCCTACTCTGGAGCGGGAAGGTGCCTAGATAGGATGGACGGGAGGAGGGTACCCTGTGGCTCCCTTTCCCCAGAACTCTAACTCCTGTGAACATTTCATGCCTATTTTGTTTGTACTCACAGGGAGCTTGGTTTTGAGAGTTTGCCTTGGATACCGGATCTCCAGCAGCCCCAGAACTCCCTGTTATCTGTGTCCGGACTGCTTTCATCATCAACATCAAAGCTTTCTTGGCTTCAGCAGACACTCAGGTGGGATCTGCATCCTCCTTGCTTTGTGCATCCCTTGTTCTCACAATGCAGATAAAACTCAGAGTGCAGGATGGACCAGCTATCCCCTCATTTCCTCTAGGAAACCCTCCAAGGGAGATTTCACCACTCCATGGAGAAGGTAATGGGGGAGAGGGAGAGCAGGAGCTGACTGGCTTTACCCAAAATGCCAAGGCTTGCAAACACGGAGCTGCTTTGTGGATGCCCAGGGTCAACTAGGTATTTGTTCATTTGCAAAATAACAGAAAATGTTCTTCAAATTGGTTTAATTCAAGGGATGGGGCACCGATTAATTTGTTCAAGGAGCTGAAAATGTCGATGTGCTTGGGTCCAGGTCTCTAGCTCCATCTCTCAGATCTGTTTTCCTCAGTTTTGCAACCTTTTCAGGCTCGTTCCACCCTGTGCTGGCAGGATGGCCTCAGTATCTCCCAGTCAGAAAGAAAGAAGTCTTCTTTTTTCCAATACCTTAAATTTTTTATTTTAAAATACACACGTGTTTAATGTGTATATCCTGTGTACATTTGGGTACATCTATGTGCATATGTGTGTGCCCATACAGACACATGTGGAAGGCAGCTGTTGACGCTGGGTATCTTCCATTTTCTATTTTGAGGCAGGGTCTCTCATGGAACCTTGAGCTTGCTGTTGTATTTCAGTTAGATTGACTGGCCAGCTAGCTGCCAGACCTACCTGTTTCTGTGGTCCCCACAGCCTGGAGCACTGTTTACAGATAGACACAGTCCATCTTTTGACCTGAGCGCTGGTAATCTGAAATCAGGTCCTTGTGCTTGTTTGGCAAACACTTTACCCACTGAGCCGTCTCTCTAGTCACTCCAATATATTTTCAAATGGGTGCTTCATTGCCCTAGACGTGATGACTTAAGAAAGGACTGAGGCACGTGATTATCTCGCAACAATCACTGTGGCCAGAAGAAGGTGGCTTAGGGTCAGAAGCCGTCAGTAAGTTAGTCCCGTCCTAACCATGGTGACTAGAGTAGGGAATGGATGGATACACAAACAAATATTAATGTGCTCCTCCCAGAAGGGAAACGCCTACCACACTGAAAATTGACCATTAGACTTTAATATCAAGGCAAGTGCTGAGCTCCAGGGAGGACAAAAATCAAGCTGCAAACCTTTAGCCAAGGATGGGAGAGGTACAACATGCTCTCATCTCAAGCTGTTTGGAGACTAGAGGTGGGGGTGCCAGCAAGACATCCCCAGGGAGATGACCCCACTGGCACTTCTTGGTCCTGTAATTTGTTTGTAGACTTCCTGGAAGTTGTCTTGGGGCTGGAGTAGCTGTTAGTCTCCGCTCACAGTTCTTCCCCGCTTCCTTAGCCGAACTTATTCTGAAAGTCTAGCAGACATAAGTGCCAAACATAAAACTTTCTCCAGTTCTGGGGGTTGACTCTAGATCCTCATGCATGGTAGGAAAGTGTTTATCATGGAGCTACACCCCCAGCTTTCCCTTGACTTCTTATTTTGAGGCTGAGCTCACAAAGTTGCTTAGGCTGACCTTGAACTCTAGGCTGGCCTTGAGCATGCAGGATCCTCCTGCCTCAGTCTCTCTATAGCAGGACAGAGAGTCCCACGCTACCAAGTCCACTGCCCTAGAACATGCTCACAACCGGGCGGTGGTGGCGCACGCCTTTAATCCCAGCACTAGGGAGGCAGAGGCAGGCTGATCTCTGTGAGTTCGAGGCCAGCCTGGTCTACAAGAGCTAGTTCCAGGACAGGAACCAAAAGCTACGGAGAAACCCTGTCTCGAAAAAAAAAGAACATGTTCATAGGAGTCAGTCTCAAAAAATCCAAAAAAAAAAAAAAAAAAGAACATGCTCACAGGAGCTATAAACACATAAGCTTTAGGGTCTCACAGAGCTGCGTTCACACCTACTGCCAGCTGGGTGGCTTTATTGTCCCCTGGCAGCACTTATAGACTCATTTTTCAGATCTGTAAAGTGGATTTCATAATGGCATCCACCTCTACCCTCTCCCTTGGCCGTCTTACCTCCTGCTCGTGGGCACTGTCACTGTGTGCATGACCTGGGTGACCGATGCTCTCGGTTGATTTATGAACAGAATGTAGACTTGGGAAATCTGTTTAGAATCAGACCCTGACCTCTTAGAAGCTGTGCAAACTCAGACAAATGGTTCTTCTTCTCTGGGACTCCATTTCCATGTAAAATGAGGATGATAGAAACAGTATCTGTCTTACAGACCTTAAATTAGCCTTTGTATTGTGTTGAAACAGTGACTGGTTGGAGCCATCAAGATAGATAAAGCAGGTAAAGGTGCTTGCCATCGACCCTAAAGACCTGAGTTTTATCTCTGGGATCCACAACGTGGAAAGAGAAAACAGATTCTTATTGATTCTCTTCTGACCTCCACACCTGTGCCCTGGCACATGTGCGCCCCCCCCACTCAATAAATAAATAAAAATGTGATCAAAATTTTAAAATAGCAAATGGCACAAGGTGTTAGTCACTGTTTCTAAGTGTCATAGGATGTGGAGTCATGCCTACTTGGTAGCATCTCTGACGGGTGCGTGCGTGACAGTTTTTGTTGAGTTTTTATAACACGGACTCTGCCACAATACTGCTAACCTCAGCACCCATCAGCAACACACGATTTTTTTTGCACATAATTCTGATGACAGCTCTGGCTCTGCCAATGCTGTGTGTGTGGAAAATTGATTAATACCTTTTACAGGCAGCTTGCATTCAAAGTCTGACTCCTCCATCTGCTGTTGTATCGCAAAGAAGTTACTTAACCTCTTTGAGTTCAGCTTCCGCAACCGCAAAATGGCAAAAGGAACAAGGCCTGTCTCGCAGGCTGGAGTGAGGATGAACCAAGCCACTATGGCAAAGCCCTAAGAGTAGAGGCCAACCTGCCCCAAACACTAAATTATTCGGTTATAAATGATAACGTCTAATGAATAGATTATGCAAATGGAATGCCCCAATATGCTCTTAGAATTTCCTTAAAAGAACTTGCAGATGATCAATGATCTTGTCATATAAATTTCAAGCTTGTGGCCCACCTGACAGATCAGCCAACAGACACATTTCACTTGCACAGCCTAGAGCTTCAGAAATGAGAATTTATGGTCTAGATTTCAAAATCAGAATATCTCATGTTTTTTTTTAAAAAAAATTCTGTTTCCCAGGTTCTCTTGAGGAAGGGGAAGGTGACAGCTCCGGGCTCCACTCTCTGCAGTCACTACTTGAAGGGACCAAGCTTCGAATAGACAAGCACTCTCCAGGTTAAGAGCTTTGGCTACATCACGCCCACTTTCTCAGAAACTGCTTTATGCATTTGTCTTACCTGCTGGGCAGATCAGCTAAAATAATAGCTCTCCAGCACTTAAAACATCCGGCTTCACTCAGCTTCCATGACAGCCCTAAAGAAGCAACAGCTGACCTACTGCAAGGGTGAGTGGACAGGGAGGGGGGCCACGGGCTTCCCCAAGGTTAGGCATCCGGTATGTGTCAGAGCCAGGATTCAAACACTCTGGGGTGTCCTCTAGTAACCCCTTTGCTCCTACCAAGGTCAAGCGTTTAATAGTTGAATGAAATGGAAATGTATTCCAGCAATCAGCCTTCAGTTCTCATTCTCGTGTTGGCCAAAGGGGAAGGTGATTAATTATGGGTACCTAAGATCATTTTCAGTAACAACCTCCTAAATCCCCGACTCCCTTCAGCATTCCCAGACCTCTCTAATGCATCAAGAGAGCACTACCGGAAGAAGAAGCCTTTCCTCGGAGTGAGAGTCTCTTCCTTCACCAGACCTTCCCAAACTCAGCCCCTGATTAGGGGCCGAGGGGGCAGAGTTCGTGCCTAGCAATTGATCACTTCTGTGTGTCCTTGAGAAGTTGCAGTAGGCCCCTTCCTATCTGATTATGAGATGTTGACTGAATTTGCTTTCCAGTCCTGTGAAAGCCAAATCAAAGTGACAATTCTTCCTGTAATGCATATCACATTGTATATGTATACATGCATATATGTATGTGTGCATATACATGTGTGCTTATGCCAGCTCTGCTACTTAGTAGTTGCATGTATACACTCCTTCCTAATAAACATACAAGTCTCTGCATGTCAAGGGACTCCTGTAAGCCCAACCCCCACCCCACCAGCCTCAGTACTTTCTTGACTCAGGACTCCTTCCACTTTCCAAATAGCTCATCTGGCGACATTTTTGTCAGGCTTCCTTTCCCGAAGTCTGTATCATAGAAACAAGACATCATATTTTCCTTTCCTGGTTATCAAATTATATGATAATATTTGAAGATGTTGTTTCAAAATACAGCTCAGTCCCTATTCCAAACCATGGGGAGCTGCTGATCGCCGAGCGAGTCTGAAACGAGCGTCTTTAGCCAAATGGTTAGGTTTTGAGATGGTGCCTGACGACTGCTACCAAATGCTTAACATTTGAAAATAAATTCACAAAACACAGAAGAGGAGCAGATGGTCCGCGAGTTTTGTCCATCCTCTGTAGCTTTCCACCACTCTCTGCAGCATCAGACAGAAAGAGTTTGCGCCAACCCCAGGTGGGTGTATATGAGGAGGAGGCAAGCTGTCCCCAGACTTGAACTGTACAAAGCAACGGCTGTCTCTGGGTGTCCCTAGGAGGGCGGCACCCACAGACATGGGATCCCATTCTAGCTACAGGGACAGACCCTAGGGAAGGGGTAGGGGCCCTGCCTTCCTCTAGCCATCTGAGTGTCCTTTCTTCCTGTCTAACTTCTTGGGAGCTGGGAGTGAGATCCCATAGCCCTCTGCACTTCTACATGGAATCCTTGTAGCCTTGTACAGAAGGGCTCTGGTTTTGTTTTTGGCTTTGTTTTGCTTTTTGTTGGATTGGTTTTGGTTTTTCGAGACAGGGTTTCTCTGTAGTCTTGGGGCCTGTCCTGGAACTCGCTCTGTAGACCAGGCTAGCCTTGAACTCACAGAGATCCACCTGCCTCTGCCTCCCAAGTGCTGGGATTAAAGGCGTGCGCCACCACTGCCCAGCGAAAGGCTCTGTTTTGATACTCCAGTTAGATTCATTCAACAGCCATTAGGTCAGATGCCAGCCAATAGTGAACATCCTGGTGTACCAGTGTCCTGGTGCTATTGTAACAAATCTTCACAAGCTAGGTGGTTTTAAAGCAGAGAAAGGTGTCCTTCCACAGTACCAGAAGCCAGGAATGTGAAATAAAGGAGCCAGCAAGTCCCTGCTCTCTGGAGACTGTAGGGGACATGCCTTCTGGCATCTGTCACAGCCTTTGACTTGTTTCCTTCTCTCCCTGCTGCGTACTGTCAGCTTGTCCTCTTTTGTCAGGGTCCTTGCCCTTGGTTTCTCCCGTATGAGGGTGTTTATGAGGACTTTGAGGGTGGGTTCATCCCGACAAGCCAGAGCAACCTCTTCAGCTCAAGATCCTCAATTGAATTACCTCTGTAAGATTCTCTTCAAAGAAGGTAACCTCCACACACCCAGTTTCAGGATTCGGGATTGATATCTGTTTATGGATTAGATAAATGTCCCCCACAGGTCCAGGTGCTTTATAAAAGGCTAGTCCTAGGATGGCACTCTCAGGAGATGGTGGGATCCTTAGGAGATGGAGCCTGGTAGGAGTTCCTTAGGCCACTGGTGACATGACTTTGAGGAGGTTTGAGGGACTTTGTTCCTGCACTTCTTCTATTTGTTTCAAGGCTCGTGGTATTGGTGGTTTTGCTCTGCGATACAATCCTACCGTTATGATCTTCAGAGGCCCAAAACGTGGAGTCACCTACCCCTGGATTGGAACTTTCAAAGCCATAGACTACACAAATCTTTTCCCATGTTGGTTAATTAGCTCAGCTATGTAGTAAGATGTTTCCCATATGTCCAGACCCAAATAATCACACAAAAACTATATTAATTATAACACTGCTTGGCCAATAGCTTAGGCATATTCCTAGTTTGCTCTTATATCTTAAATTAATCCATTTCTATTAATCTGCGTATCGCTCCAAGGCTGTGACCTATTGGTAAGTTTCTGGCATGTCCTTTTCCTTCAGCAGCTAAATGGCATCTTTTTTACCCCTTCTACTCTCTCTCTCTATCTCTTCCAGCCTGGCTATATTCTGCTCTGCCAGAGCTTTATTCATTAACCAATAAAAGCAACACATATACAGAAGGATATCCCATATAATCTCCCCTTTTCTGTTTAAATAAAAATGAAAGTTTTAACTTTAACATAGTAAAATTACATATACAGAATAGTTATTAAGCAGGAATTATAGTTACAATATTTAGTCCATTTATATTTGGTAAACTAAGGAAAATGTTCTATCATCTGTCCTATCTTTGTGAGTCTAATTTTTTAATCTAATTTATCTTTTAACATAACTCAGGAAAATGATAACTATTTGTCTTCAACTCCATCAAGGACCCCAGAAGGTTATAATATTAACCTAAGTAAACAGGAAGTGCAATCAAGCAACTTCTAAAACTCTAGAATTGACAGAGACATCTCGCTGCCTGGGCAGTCACCCAAAGTTCTTCTGTAACTGTTGGGGCATTCATCTTTAGCTTATAGGTCCATGGTATCTGGTAGACTTTTCCATAAAGCAGGAAAATTGAAAGACTGTTTAGCCTATATTGGCAGTTTGTCAGTCTCTTTCTTCTGTGTTCTGCAGAATGTCTGGAAGGTTTCTTCAATGAAGCAGAAACTCTGAAGGACCATTCCATCAAAGCAGTCAGTTTTTTGTGGGTCTTGTGTGTCCAATTCATATAGCATACCATTAAGCAGTCCAAGAGCAGTTTCTTGCCCAAATGACTAGCCTTGTCACATTGGAGGCAAATTCCATAACATGTTTCTTCAATGCCCATTAACCGCTCTGAAGTAACTGATGCTACCTGAAGCACATGTGTCTCACTATTGAGAAAAGTCTTAAGTCCTTAAAACCTTTTAAATGTTGTGTTCTATAAGTCTTTGAATGATTTGAAGAATACCTATCCACCTGAAATATATCTCTGTACATCTAGAAACCCTAACTATCATGACTACAAGTTTGACTATTATAAATGACTATCTATCAATCTATATTTCTTAATTATACATTACCTTTTTAATGAGCTGCACAAACACAATACCTTAAATAAGAGCAGAAATACATATACACAGTATAACAAAATCAACCTTAAATATGTATCAATAACCAAGATCCATACTAATGCAAAGTATTTATCTCTATAGCATACCCCTCTTATTTCCATTAACCATTTATAACCAACCCTTTTAAAATGAAAATAAACACTTATAAACAATCATTTTGGGAGTTTGGGTGTAGTTTTCTCCAAACTGCTTCCTGCTGTTTGTTGGGCAAAGTATTTTTAGGGTTCATGGAGACCTTTCAGGGGGTCTTGTTCCATCAAACTACATTAACCTGGAAGGAATCCACAGATTCTCATTTCCTGTGGATACAAAAGCAGAACCTCTTTTCCAAAGTAACATACCCTTAGACTCAAATTTTGAAGTCAAGATGTTGGTTTAAATAGCAGCTCCCAGAATCAAATGTCTCTCTGTAGTCAAAAAAATTCAAAGAAAACAAAATAATAAATATAATCCAGACTCTGTGTGTTTTCTACACATAAGTTATGTGACTTATTTTTCTTTACTCCTTTAATCTATGACAGTCTATACTCTTTAATATTACTTTTACTATCTCTTTAAAGACCTTGTTTTATTTTTTAGAACTATTTATTTCTTTTAATAATTGTCTATATTTTTTCCCTCTCTCTTCCAAGCTTATGTACATTTTTCTTCTTTTTTCTTTTTTTTGGTTTTTCGAGACAGGGTTTCTCTGTAGCTTTGGTGCCTGTCCTGGAACTAGCTCTTGTAGACCAGGCTGGCCTTGAACTCCCAGAGATCCGCCTGCCTCTGCCTCCCGAGTGCTGGGATTAAAGGCGTGCGCCACTACCACCCGGCTTCTGTACATTTTTTTAAACACACTGTGTCTCGCTCAGAGACTGGACAGAGCTAAGACCCCATTCTCCCATGTGCCAGGCCATGCTATCTAGTAGAAAGCTTCTGACATGGCTCAACCGTCTCCCTTCTGCCTATTTACACCTTGGGTGAGTCCTCCTAAGTGTGTGCTGGACCATGTAACTTACAGTGAACCTTGTTTCAAAAACCTGAAATGCTGATGTCATTGTGACTAAGCTACAGAAAACAGAGCTCTTAACAGTATTCTTGTTGCATTTACCCCCCTGACTTGGACTCTTTGAGGAAGTGAAATGTTTGCTATGCCCTGGAAGGGTTCCCCCGAATGTTCCTCTGTTGGAAATAGAATCCACAAAGTCATATGCTAATGGAGTTTGGTGATGTGACCTTTGAGAAGAAATTAGAATTAGATGAGATCGTGAGGGTGGGGTCCTGATGTTATCAGTGCCTTTAAAGCAAAAGGGACCCAAGCAAGCAGGATTGCTCTTTCTTACCATCTGATGTCCTCCACCTCATCATGGGACAGCAAGAAGATCCTCTGAGACACGAAGCAGGTTCAACCGTCATGTTCCTGGGCTTCCCAACATCCAGAGTATGAACTAATACTGCTATTCTTCAAGAATTAGCCAGTCCTAGGAAATCGATGAGGATACTGATTTTGTGAAGGCTCCACTCAGTAGCTCTCCAGCAAATGAATCCTCATGATAGCCATGGAAGCAGTTTAAGAGGGGATTCCCATCTAGATGACCTCAGATGAGGCCCCAGTCCCAGCCAATACCTTGACTGTGGCTCTGAAGAAACTGAGGCAGAGCTCCCAGCTAAGCTCTGCGCAGACTCAAGAGCCACTGGAACTGGGGTAAGTGTGTGGGTGTAAGTGGTTAGGTGCCTGTTAACAGCCACAGATTGCTATAACCCACATCTTCACTAGGAGTTCTCTGTACATTCCACCTGGCCTTAGGGCTGTGATCCCAAATAGAAAGGAAACCCCAGGTCTTCATTCAGAATACATTTATTCTAAGTGTTTATTTCCCTCCTCATCTGTGTACGTAGAAGTCTATTGGAAGAAGACTGGCTATCTTTGCATCTTTTTTCAAGTATCATTTGAATTTTACCCGGACACATGGTTTCATTTGAATTGGCTGTGGTTTTAAATAGGAATAACTCCCATGGGTTCACAAGATTAGAGGCTTGGTCCCCAGTTAATGGAACTGTTTCGGAAAGATTAGGAGTTGTGGCTTTGTTGAAAGAGGTGTGACACTTGGAGTGGGCATTGAAGATACAAAAACCCACATCAAGTCCAGTGCCTCTTGCTCTCAGCCTATGAATCAGGATGTGAAGCTCTCAGCTCCAGCACCATGCCTGTCTGCTTTCTGCCCTGATTATCATGGACCAACCCTTTCTTTTTTAAGAGTTGCCTTGGTCATGGTGTCTCTTCACAGCAATAGAACAATAACTAAGACACAGGCCCAATGTCAGGAAAGCCAGCATTCATGGTAGAAAGTTCTGCAGTTCATGGAGAGTCTTTCACTCCCTGGACAAGACTTTTAGAACTCAAACCTATTGTCTGTGGAAATGGGGATTAATTTTCCAAGCCAGCATCAATTCCCAGGGGATGGTCCCCAGCAGAATCTCACACAGGCTGTGGCATTCTCCATCAAACCCCACAGGGACACAAGGATCCGAGATACCTGGCTTTGGGAGCGTTAGAGCCAGATACAAGTAGTTGGCACCAGGTTAAGTTTCTCAATTTGGTTCTCGTCTCTTTGGCTTTGCTTTCCTTCCTCATTTCGACAGCATCTCAGCCTGAATACAATGTTGGAGAAAGAAAATGATGGCAGTTGTCAATCTGAGTCTCTGAGAGTTTGCCACGGTTGGTTCAAAGAGCTTGTACCAGCAACTTTCCAGTAGGCTCTGGCTACCTAGGTAGGAAGCCTATGCTCTGGTACTGTTTGTCTGTTGAGGCTAGAATGACTGTGGGGAGCACTGGATATCCCTGGGAACTTCTTTCCTGTTTGTTTTGTTTCTTTGATGCTCTCCATGTTCCTAAATGATTCCACTGAGAGACTGTGTGATAGAGTCAAAATTGGGTCATAAATATTCCCCATCCTTGTGTTCATTTGCTTTTGCAAAGTCTGCTGCTCTAAACAGGTGGCACCTGTTTCTCCTCCCCTTGAACTGCCATATGGGAAGGAAGCATTGAAGAACACTTGCCTGCTCTTTAGAGTCATTAAGACCACTATAGTAAGTAGTTTATTCCAGATATCTGGAATATTAGAGATCAAGGGCATGAAACAAACATAGACAGCCCACGGAGCTTCTCCTCATCTGTCAATCCAATGTGATGTGGATAAGACCATCTTTAGCAGCTATCAGTTGACTTCCCAGGTGCCTGAGATACACAGACAAACCAGTCTAAAACACCTGAAATGCTCAGACCAGAATAATCTCAATGTGAATCAAACAAACAGTTGGTTTAAGAAATAACTGAATTTCAAACCAGAGATATGACTTAGTTGTTAAGAGCATTTATTGCTTTTTTAAAGGACCTGGTTCACCCAGCACCCACATGGTGGCTCACAACCATCTGTAACTCCATTTTCAGGGGATCCAGCGCCCTCATTTGACCTCCAAGGGCATAAGGCAGGCATGTGGTATATATATATATATATATATGCAGACAAAGCACTTACACACATAAAATAAATCTTCAGAAAGTCCACTGAGTTTTGGGATCCTAGATAACTGATGTAGAGTTATATTGTGAGTGATTTTCTGTCAAATCATCTTAGTAGAGCTTGTGTTCCTGAAGATGAAGGGATTTAATTCCTCAAGGGGTGAGATTTGGACCCCTGACTTAATCACTGAGCTTGCTATGAAACAACAGACAACCCCGGGGACCAATGCAGTGCTGGCTGGGCTGTTCCCGAAACTGTTTCCCAGTGTTGGCTTCTCTCTCATGGATCTCTGGTCCCATACATTTCCAGGGAAACCTAAAATTCCCATATGTAAAGAATCTACCCTTGTGGTTTGTGTCCATCCCCACTTGTTCCAAAAGCAGAGTGTTTTATTCAGAGAGACCATTCTGAGCTCGTGTGCTCTTGTGACTCTTTGCTTCAGGCTGCGGCACTGGTGTTCACAATTGTGTGCTGCAGGAGGCCTCCAAGATGGTCCTCAAACATTCCACCTCCTCCCCTGGCTTCATCACTCTCCCTTGAGCCTAGGCTGAGCTCACTGAATGATTTCTAAAGACTAGAAAGTAACAACGTGAGATGTCACTTTGGACGTAAGGATGCCAAGACTGATCTCCAAGTTGGTCATTCCCATGTGACCATTGCCCCCAAAAGCCAGCTTCTGTGTCCAGATGTGAAACTGATGCTGTTGACATGTATGTAAGTCCAGGAAGTGAATGTTGATCCCTCTATTAATGTCACATGATACTACCTTGACCAACAGCTTGACTAAAAGTTAATGAGACTGTCAACTAGCTAAGCCACACCTATATCCCAAATCCACAGCTATTGAGAGGGAATATCCATTGTGTTAGTTTAGAGGTTGCTTGTAACATGGCAATAGCTAACTAATAGCTAACAACCTAGGTCCGGCCAATCAAAGCACCTGCCCCTCTTGTCTACCCAGACACAGTGCTTGGCTCAGAAATGTACACAGGACCAGGCTAAGCCAATCAGAGTAAACCACAAGACTTTCTTGTTATTGGAAACCAGCACACACTTATGTATTTTGTGTGTGTGCATATGCACACATGTGTGCCACAGCATGCGTGTGGAGATCAGGGGACAACTCTAGGGAGTCCGCTTGCTCCTTCCACCGTATAGATTTGTGGGATTTGTCACAGGTCGTCAGGATTGAGAGTGAGCATCAGTCTCTCCTGAGAGGATCCCCTAGCACCCCTTCATAGGCACCTTCTCTCTTTTTCCCGAGACACGATCCTAGCAAAGGGATCCCAGTGAAGCGAGACTTTGGCAACCGTCACGTCCCTGTGAGTGGAGAGTCCTAGACTATGATGTTGGGCTCTGTGATCCCCACACCCAGAACCGTGCCTGGCCCAGCACAGGTGCCTAGTGCTCACTAAATGAAAGACAGGTCGGTCTGCAGCATATAGAGAAAGAAGAAGCTGACAGGGATTGCTAACTGCCTCTCTAATACAGTCTTAAATGGGACACATTGCCAAATGTCTATAGGAATTCATATACCTTTGTTTTCATAAATGCTGCGCAGAACCGTGGTTTCTCAAGTTTGAAGTTGTCTTCAGCCAATTTTCACTGGCAGGGTTTCCAAACTTCTCCAAAGATGAGCTCACTCGTAGATCAATGGATTCCCTGTAATCTGCCCATTTGCTCTGTTTGCTGGGGCTCCTCCAAGAGAGGGGATGAATAAACCGTGGAGCCAGGATGTATGTGGTGTATGACGAGTTTGCTCTTTTCTGCTACCCACCAGCCTTAGCAGCTACAAAGGCATGTGCTACGGAGTGCGTTACTGAACATTTCCAAAAGGAAACAGAAGCACGACTCCATTCAGAGATGAACGCAGCCGGCCGACACGGGTGACTCAGTGGCGAGTCACTCTGTGCTGGGAGCGAGACATCTCATCTCACCAGCAGCGTGCAGAAGAAACCCTCCATTTCCCCATGTTTCCTTGTGTCTTTCTGAGCAAATGTATTACATTTTGTTTGTGTGTGTGTGTGTGTGTGTGTGTGCATGACATGGCATACATGTGCAGCTCAGAGGAAACACTGTAAAAGCTCATTTTATCCTTCTGCCGTGTGGGCCATGGGAGTCAAGTTTGAGTCCTTAGACTTGGCAGCAGGTAGTTTTACCTGTTGGCCTGTCTCACCATCCCTTCCCACACTTAAAGACAAGGTTCCATCCAAGTTGGCCTCCAACTCGCTATGTAGCCGTGAGGAAGGTGACCTTGAGCTCCTGATCCTCCTCTGCCTCTACCTTAAAAATGCTGGGTTTGCAGGCATGTGCCACCTTGCCTAGTTTAGGCACTTCTGGGGATTGAATCCAGGGTCTCATGCATAGTAAGCATTCTACCTACTGAGCTAAAGTCCAGGCCAAGAATGCAGACATTTCTTACTTCTGCTGAATTACTTCCACATGGAAAGATAAGCCCAATCATTGCCATTCTTCTAATTTTTATCCCTTGCTTCTGAAAAATCCACAAAATCCATGTGAAATGCTCCATTTGAAATGCATATAGTGGTTTCAATGCAAATAAAATCAACACTAGTGAAAGGCACATGTCAGCCGGCGATGTCCACCTGTGTTCCTCCCATCTGTGATGCAGTATGTTTAGAAACAGATACGCACACGAGAGGGTTCGCATGTATGAATTCAGTTTAATCATACCAATTCTTAAACAAAAAGTTTCCTCCAAGAGACAAGAGTTCACAGGAACTGCAAAGCTTTATTCACGACTTTTAAAAATACCGTAGGTCATGCTGAGGTGGCATTCAAAGGGGTAGTAGACAGGAACCGTAAAAACTTCGACCAGGAACATCAGCGTCTGGCTTTAAAAATTACAAATACCGAAGCGTTTTGGTATCGGACACAGTTAAGTTTTTGACACTGTTGGTTCGTTGGGTGAGTTTCTGGAAGTCTGGAAACCTGTACCTATATCAGTGGGTAATGCGCTTATTCTAAACTAAACATTTTCAAATGTAGAAAACAAACTAGCAAGCTATACGTACAAAGAAAAGCCCTCTAAGACAAGCTCTCCACATGATGGATGCCAGTGGGGGCATGAATCCTGGAAGACTGGAATTGGTCACAGACACTCGGCCTGAAGTCTTACACCCAGGCTCAGCAATGGAATCTGCATTCACCTACACATTAATGACAAACTCTGGGTTAGTATATGAGAAGCCAGCAAATTCATTTTGGTCCAAGTTCATGATGAAGAGTTTGTCAGTGGGAGTCAGTTCCACAGGCTGCCTGGTGAACTCTTTGTCGAAGTTGGAGGTGTCTCGCTTGTCTCTCTGCCAAATGGAAAGCAAAGACATTAACACAGAAGCCGAAGCAGCAGCAAGAAACATGACCAGGACATGCCAGTTACCAGAAGGCTGATAAAAAAGCTCTGGAGCTGTCGGAAAGCCCTGTGCTGACAGTTTTTAGCAGATACATTCCGTGTACCGGTTTTCACTTCATCATATATGCAAGCTTTGGGGTGGAAAACTTGGTGCGAATTTTCTGTGAGAAGAAAAGATCCATTGATTTCTTTAAAGAACTGCCCTAAAGAGGG
>NW_004949209.1:393371-405501 GCF_000317375.1 Microtus ochrogaster | reverse complement strand
TCTTTTCCTGCCTGCATGGCTGCATGTGTATAGGTACCACTAGCTCCAGTTTGAGGGGGGTTCCACCAGGGAATG
This sequence comes from Microtus ochrogaster, assembly GCF_000317375.1. Lineage (NCBI taxonomy): Eukaryota > Metazoa > Chordata > Mammalia > Rodentia > Cricetidae > Microtus > Microtus ochrogaster. The sequence continues at coordinate 405,426 of NW_004949209.1, read as the reverse complement.
TAAATGTGGGCTGACTAATGGTTCTCTCTGAGGTGCTGGCCTCTCCAGGGTCCCTGAAAATCCATTACACCTCACCTGTCCTGAGGAGGCAAAGTTGGTGTCCTTGCCTCCCCTTGTTTGATGTATGAGAAAACTGAGGCCCAGGTCAGTGAAGGGGCTTGCCCAAGACTGCAGGAGTGGGCTCATCATTTGTGTCTGACCACATAGCAGATATTTTACCTCATTATAGCTGCTCTGGCTGGAGAGACGGCCTAAGGGCTGTTTTCACAATGCCTGGGATCCTCGAGCATGGGGTAGCAGGTGCCAGACTGAAGCCAAGGTTGTCAACACTGGACTTTGTTGGTTGACCCAGTTTGTCGATCTTAGTAGGCTTAGCCCCTAACAGGGAGACTGGTTGATAAGGATTTCCTGTTGCCAGGCTCAAAACTACTACTTCGTGGATGCTCCTCTGAGACAGACAAGATATTCCCTACTTCCTCCTGGGGTGTCATAGTAGGGTAATGGGATTGAGAGGGACAAACTGGCATCAGGAGGTCCTCTGGAAGAGTGTGGGCAGAGAGGGACAGGCTACTCCTGAAGTTGTTTTCTACATGGCGGGCCATCTTTTGCTGTGTCCTATTCACACATTGCTGTGTGCCTTTTGTGCAAGGTTCTAGGCTTGGGCACTCAATGTTGTTCCTTTTTGATCCAGAGGGAAACTGGAATGTCTTCTGTTTCTTTAATACTGTCTGGTTTGTTTTTGTTTTTTTTCTGTCATGATCTACAAAACACAGGTCAGCACCTTTCCCATTGTCTTCTACGCATTTACTGCTTTGGGAAATTCGCACTGTTTCTTTCCAGGAGGGCAAGACCCTTGTCTGTTCCTGTGCTATTGTGTTTCTAATGCCAGGAACAGTACTGAGCACACAGTAGGCTGTTCGTAAGCACTCACTGAACCAATAAAAGAAGAGTTGGTTAAAGGGGCGCCTCCTTGCTTTCTCTAATTCCTGAGGCTGATCTTTCTTCACACTGGAGCAAAACGAGAGCAGTTATTTCCACCAGCCCTAAGGCTTACATAAGCAGACACTGCACTGGAGCACAGGATGAGTACGGGCAAGGTCTGGAAGCTGGAAGGCTCTCTGTGGGCGGGAGAAGGGCAGACCTGGGGCCAGAAGACAGACAGCTCCTCTTCTGGGGGGGGGGTCTCTCCCTACTTAGCCATCCTTATCTGAGAGGATGTGGCAGAACTTCCCCTCCTACCAACTCGAACTTTGGAAGGCTTCTCTTATTGCTATACTTCAACAAGCTATTTATTCCATTTAAGACTTCCTTTTAGTGGGCTTCATCTCCTGAGCAGTCTCAGATAGTCCTCCAGGATTTTACCCTAGCATATTGGGAGGGAATGGGCCCCTTTGTTGTGACAATTCTTTCTGGCCTTGTACCATCTAGAGTCACATGAGAATAGAAACACTCCTAGGCAGAGCATCAATCCCAATGGCCTCCCATGGGTCATTAATCACGATCCTGTCCTTTCTCGGAAGAGATCAGCGAGAATCCTAAGAACTTAAAAGGGTAGATTCGTGGATCCAGACATACAACTGGTCACAGTTAACAACTTTAATTAGATTTCTTCGATTTCATTTTTCTTTTTTCTTCAATTCTCCCAGGAGTTAAATACGTTTCTTGCTTTATTTTGTTTTGGTGGAAAATTTAATCCTATTTTAGGTGTGCTAGGGTCAAGGGTCAAGTGCTGTGGTTAGCAGTATTCTAAGAGGGTCTGTGGCTATCTGAATGATGTACCATAGAGGCGACACTCAAGATTCAGAAATAATCATAAAGCCATGTAGCTCCCTTTCTTCCCAAGGAGAGATAACTTGGTGCCTGTCTGCTGACATTGGGGGAGCTTTCTGTAGTTTGATCAAATATGGAGATTGTGTCTTTGGCCTTCTAGAAGAGTCCCTCTCACCTCTCTCCTTCCCTCCCCTCCCCACTACATGATTGTTGAGACGATGCCCTCGACTTCAAACTGTGGTCTGTAGAGAGACTAAGAAGTGGCAAAGACATCCATAGTGGATTTTCTTAGTAAACCCGGGGACTCTAGACCGCATCCTGCTTTTCGTTACTTGTTTTATGGCCATCTTTCCCACAGATGGCATGCTGGAGGAGAGGGAGAAGGAGAGGGGCTGCATGTTTAGTATTTCTCCCCATGATCCTGGCACCCATCCTGGCAGTTGGTGCTCAGTGAGTGTTACCTGGATGGATGGAGGGGGTATAAGTGGATGATTGCAAAAATAAATGAAAATATTTCTTCTCGGATAAAATTTCAAAAATTTCCCTCGAGTTCTTATGTGATGAAAGCTGTTTCTTAGTTTCCTTTGATCTACAAAGTTGGTAGAAGAGGAAACAGTAGGAAGTCTGATTAATGATCCCTTACTTCCACAGAAGTTTCTGGGACCCCGCCCTCAGCAAGGTACGCTAAGGGAAGGGAGACTTTGGCTTGAGTGTCTATTCCTGAAAACTGTGGCCCTTGAAAAATAACGTCAAGAATCTGAAAATGTAGAGTGTAGTGTATATATTTACATATATACTATTATCTATCTATCTATCTATCTTATTTACTTATCCACCTATCCATTTTTCCTACATTGTTTTCTAAGGTTGTCTCAGCTCACTTGCCCAATGTTTCACTGTGCTTTTTATTCTGAGCATATGTCCAAAGCCTTGTGACTTGGTAACCAGATGAAAGACCCTACATAACTTTCTTGGGAATGGGTATATGGCTCAGAGATATTTGTTTTGTTATAGAACGGACAGAGCCCGGTGTTGGGAGGTCAGGATACCTGCTATTTGTATTGTCACTGACCAAGCTTCAGGAAAATACTTCCATTCTCCAGATACCAGCTGCCCCAATAATAAAATGAGGAGTGGGGCTGCCCTGATCTCTCCCTGTCAGTAGCATCCTAAGATTGGCAGCTAGGATATCAAGTTTGGTACACATCATCTAAGAGGGACAGTTGCCAAGCTTGAAGCAGAGTGACATAAGAAGCCAGCAAAGAAGGAACTATGAGGGTCTTTGCATCAGCAGAACCCCAAGGCATGCTTTCTTAAAGAGGAGGAGGCGTTCTTCCCTTGATAGTTTCTGTAGGATTTCTCAGAATCCCCGGAAGGCCAGGAAATCTTTGGACCTATGATAAGAATTCCCTTTAGGACTGCCAGAGAGGAACAGGGAGCTGAGCTGTAGGCAAGGGTGAGGGGTCACCTGCAGTCCTCATCTGTCCAGAGGAAAATGAAGTCTCTCCCACCACTTGGCTTCTGGGAGCTCACTGAGTGGCTTGCTCAAAGAAGCTCAAACTTGGAAGAGTAGCGATTTTGATGAGAAGCTTAAGAGGCCTGGGCTCATTCCTAGCTAGCGGCTAAGCTTGATGCTGTTGAGAATATGGACTCTGAACCCTGACAGTGTGTGTGTGGGAGATGCTCCAGCCTGTCTACTCTACTTCATTTTAAGCCACCAGGCATTTTCTGAATGGTCTCCAGGCCCTGCTCTCTGGCTCGTTGACCACTGAGGCTACATAAGAGGCAGCTTCAGCCCTCTTTTTCCTAAATTCCTTCCTTGGGCCCTACTTTGTAGTGTGGGTCCTCATTGTTCAAATAGTACAGTTTTCTTTGAAATAGGATTTTTTTTCTGTCTTTTTTTTTTATTGCACCTTGATGCTAGGAGAAAAATATCAGAACAGATACCGCAGTGCAAATGAACATTTCCACAAACATCTTGCAAAATGGCATCAAACTGAAGAATGCAACCGTCGTGGTTTGGAGAGCTGGTCTCTTTTTCAGAGCCCAGTATCTGTTCTCCAACACCAGTGGGACACTGCGACAAACCCCCTCCCCACAGACACAAATCTGCCAGGCCCCATCTTCTTGGTTCAACAAAGCAGGCCATTGCGGTTCGTGACATCCGGACATAGTTTTTAAAGCATGTGTAACAAAGTGACTTTGTTTTTTTTTTTTTTTTGTATGTTTCTTTGTTTGCATTTCAACAATGACAGAAATTAAAAAGAAAAAAAAAGCAAATAACGTTTGAAATGTAATGTAAAATCATGGTCCTTTGGGACCTTGCTAGAGTGACCATGTGGTTCCAGGAACAGTGCCAAATGCCGTTCTTGAGTAGTTTGGGGGATGAGGGTACCAGTTTCAGACACACAGGGTTAGAAACTGCAGCCATGGTGGTGGCACTCAAGCTGATTGCCCTTTGACCCTGGAAGTGCTTTTAGATGGACTTGTCTAAAAGCGCATTCCTGTTTGCTTGGTTTCTTCCTTTCTTTCTTTCAGGTCTTAGATAATCGTCTTAACGTTGAGTTTAAAAAATAAAAATTTATTTTTAGCATGTTCTTTCCAAAGCTCTACTGCCTGCGGAAGAGGCAGTGTGGAGGGATTCCCTCTAGGGCAAAGCAGCCATACAGTTGGATTCAAGCCAAGCTCCCAGTCTGGAAAGTGAAAGGCTATTGTTAGCATTCAGCTCATCCATCCATTTTGCAGGGAGGATGTAGACTCGATGATCGGGGTAAAAAAATGGCGGTGCAGAGAAGAAGGGAGAGAAAGCAAGCTTTTTCTCTCCCCAGTGGGCCTGTGAGCCGACATGCTGGGGTTGCGCACAGTAGGAGGACTTTGAGCGTGTCTCAATTATGCAGCACTTTCTTCATGCCACCTGCATAATCCCATCTCCTCGAGATGCTCCAAACTACCTGAGGACATTTGGGTTCTGAAACATGGCCACTCTAGCCTCATCAGAAAAGAAAACACAGATGTAACTTGGCAATGATTTAAAAAAAAAATGTCACCATGAGAGCTGTTGAGCTTGAATGACAGAAACGGAGGACGGAGATCTACAGATCTACTTAGCTCTTGACTTCAGGTTTTAAAAATTCAGAGTTAACAAAGGAAAATCCTTCGAATTCTGATTGGTCAATATTCCTGATGACTTCCTGGTCAGGAGGTGTTAGGACTGGTGGATGGCGGGTGAAAAACCGGTCGAAGTTTTCAGCATTTCGCCCACACTATGAGAGGGGGAGAAAAGAACTTGTGGTGGGTGGGAACAAAACAAAATCAAAAGCCAAAATAAAACAGAACTGAACAGAACCGGGTGTGGTTTTCCTCCAATCCCGTCCCTTTGGGAAACTCAGAGATGCTGTTTTAATGATCAGGAATGAGAGCAATGTCAAATGCAAAATCCTCATGACCTTTGGAACACGACCTTGGGCTTCTACCCTGTGAGTGCTGTAGCACAGCACCAGGTCAGTCCTGGTTTCCCCTTGGGAAGTCAGGAAATATATGGCAAAGGCATGAGATGGTGGGAATAGTAGCATGTGGCGTGTCCCCACCCCCATCACTCACCCCAATGATTCAGACAGGGCCAACAAGATTGACAGATGTCAATAATGACCCATCCATACATCACCTGGCGAGCACATCATTTATGGCAGCAGATCCCTTTAAGTGCTCTTGATCAGGAATGATAGGTGTTAATAGTTCAACCGAATATAGTTTCCAAACACCAGCCAGTGGAGGGAGATCCCTACCAAGAGATCTCAGTGACACCACAAAGTCCCTCTAGATTAAACATGGACCCTTAATGACAAGGTCCCAGGAGGTGAAAACAAACACTTTCTCCAAATAGGAAACCTGGTATGGGAAGCAATTCACAAGCACATGCGGAATTCCTGCCTAGGGAAAGGAGAGGAGTTGCCACATCAAAGCTCTCGCCCAGGCGGTGCTCCTTCCCGGCAGAACCTGGTATCTATAGGAGGTGCTGTGGCTTGAACGCACAGTGTCTCCCACGTGATCAAGGGTTCAGAGACTTGGGCCTCGGCTGGTGTCACCATTTTGGAAGGTTGTGGAACCCTTAGGAGATGGAGCCTCACTGGAGGAAGTGCTTAGTAGCCTTGAGGTTCTATATTTTAGCAGTACTTCCTGAATGCTCACTGCTTCCTGGCTGCTGATGCAAAGAGACCCAGACACCTTACACTCTTGCCACTTACCAAGTATTTGGTGACGGTGATGAGAATAGCAAGTAAGGCAGGAGGCAACATCGACCTAATCCTATGACAGTATTAGTCATAATAATGGCAGGTAATCTATGTTGTGTGTGTGCCATGGCTAATGACCTGGCAAAGAACTTTATCCAGATGATCTCATTTAACTCTCTCAGCGGCCTTATGACATATATCATCACTATGGCTTCATCAGACACGGAGTTACATGTTCAAACAATTGGTACTAACTCGAAAGGGTACAGAATCTTTGGGACTGTGGCTTCGCTAGTGGAAGCGGCTCACTGAGGGCAGGCCTTGAAAAGGATATCCGCTTTGGATTAGGTTTCCACGCTCTGCTTCCTGCCCACCATGTGACCAGATGCCTCACATTGCTACCACCCATGCCTTCTAGTGGACCAATATCTTCTGAAACTGTGGCTCGGAACAGACCTCCCTCCAGGAAGTTGCTTCTGTGAGGTACTTAATCACAATTAAGAAAAAAAAAAAGGAACTAACGCAAATATTATCTTCCATTTTATAGATGAGGAAACTAAGGCTGGAAAGATCAAGGTCAAACAGCTAGCCACCTAACAGGATCTTTGGCTCCACATTGATGAATATAGCCACCCCACATTGATGAATATAGCCGAGAGGAAGTGACAGACTGAACTGTGGAATGGGGCAGAAGCGGGAGCAGAATCATGGCTCAGGTGTTGCCGTCACTGTTTTGGTTGACAGAGAACATGGTTATCTCAACAGCAGAGACAGAACATGGGAAAATTCAGAAAAACAATAATTTAGCGATTTCCATTTTGGGATATGATGGTTGTAAGAGTCAGGGCATGTCTAGCTGAGAACTAAGGGGAAGGGGCAGGTGTTATGGGGCTCAGGAAAGACCTTGAAAGAACCTTTCAAATGACACACCAAGTAGGGGTGTGTGTGTGGATAGTAACAGGGATGGCCACCAGGTACGCTCCATGAAGCTGGCCTGCCCTATTGGCTTTGCTCACAGGATTTTTTAAATTCATACGCTAACTCTTCAAGGCACAGATTTTACTCCCATCTGCCAATGATGCAATTTCCCTCAACATTGTCCTACAGCCCAGGGGAACCAGGAGGGAGCAACTCAGACACGCTAAGGACTGAGAGAAACCACGGGCAGAAGCGCTGTACGGAGGGAAATAACTCTAAAAAGTCGGGCAGGAAACTTTGCTAAAAGGAAGCATTTTTTTTTTTTTTTAATTTGAGCATATACAGAAGGGACACTGGGGGTTGCCCGAGCTCTTGTCATGTGATAGTGAAAGACCACCACTGATAGAAGACCTGCAAGTGTCTCTGTAGAGCCTTAGCAGAGGCACAAGGACCGGCACCGTCAGGGAGCCCCAGCTGCCGCCCGAACAAAAGTGAGCTCTGGGTTCTATGTCCTGCAAACAAGGATGGGAATCTCGGCCTCTTGTTAATCACTGGTTGGACGACTGTGAGGACATTTTTGAATGTTTTGGGTTCCTCTTTGTAAAACAGGGGCAACCGTGGGTCTTATCGTTCGAGGTTGTGATGATAACAACAGGAAGCGATCTGCGCGACGAGGGCCTGGGATGGTTTCTAGTTTCCTCTGTGAAGCGTTATCTGCAGTGCACACTTCTGAACAGGGCTTAGTTCAGAGCCACTTAAGTTTTAAATGCTGAAGACACAGAGTTCCAGCTTTAAAATTCTCACTAAGCTTAAAGAAATATACTTGCTGCTGGAAAGATGACTCAGTCAGTAAGGCACTTGGCACTCAAGAATGAGCACCTGAATTCTGCCCCCCCAAAAAAAGTCGGGCACAGTGGTGTGTGCCTGCCATTTCAGCTCCAGTGGGATAAAGACAGAAAGATTCCCTGGGCTTGCTGGCCAGCCCGGTTCAGTGAGAGACCCGGCCTCAAAAAACAGAATGGGAAGCAATTGAGGAAGATACCCACTATATCAACCTTTGACCTCCACATGCACATGAATACATGTGCACGTGAGTGCACACACACACACACACACACACACACACACACACACGAACATGAACATGTATACATACCACACAAACGTGTACCCATCAACTTTAGTGGAAGAACAATATCCACATTGTGAAAATGTATCTCATATTCACTCTGCTATGGGAAATTTAAAGGCACAAATGATAAAAAATAAAAGGACGTGAAGATTATGCAAGGATATGAGATAAGGAAGTTCTAGAAAAAAGCTTAAATAAATGTATTTATAATTTGAGAGTGAAAAAGACATTTCCAAAGGGTTAAAACCAAGAGGCAACAAAGAAAATTGTGCCTAATGATGTTAAAAACTAAAAATGTATGTGATTAAAAAAGAAAGAAACCACAAAAAAACCTGAAATAACAAATAAGCCTAAAGCCCAATAACACACTCGATAAAATGTATTTGCAACATCGACTACAGAAGGGACCATTAACTTATAAATATGAATTATAAGTTAAGTGGTTATGTGTGATTATGTGCTAAGAAGAAAAATACAACCCAAAGGGAAATTATAAAAGGGGAGAATTAATTTTCTTTTTACGGGTGCAGGGAATTGAACTTGGGGTTTCACATACACTAGATGAGTATATTCCCACTGAGCTATATTTCTAGCCAGAGAAATCTTTTTTTAAAAAAAACATTTGTATTTTAAATTATGTGTATGTATGGTAGATATGGGCACTGAAGTACAGGGACCTACAGAGGCCAGAAGAGGGAGTGTAGCACAAATTCTATTTGGTTTTAATAATAAAAACCCAGCGTCAGATATTAGGAAGTGAATGCTGAAAGATCAGAGAAGCAGAGCAGCCAGCCACTAGAGTTCTTACCTCTGCGCTGTTCTCAGAAGGGAAGGGTATCCAGTCTTTAAAGTCCTCAGACTGAATGCCTTGAGCTCCTGCCCTCCTCCCACCTTATATTCCTCTCTCCGCCCAGCCACATTCCTTCCTGTCTCGTCTCTGTGAGTTCAAGGCCAACCTGGGCTACACTAGGATGATCAAGTCACCAACAGAAACAGAGCCAGGTGGTAGCGGCTCACAGTGCCTAGTACTTGGGAGTCACGTGCCTTTAATCCCAGCACTAGGAAGGTGGAGACAGGAAGGGATATGGCTGAGCAGAGAGAGGAATGTAAGGCAGGAGGAGACAGGAGCTCAGTGCAGTCTGAGGACAGGATCGTTCCTTCTGTCTGAGCATTGCTAGAGGTAAAGGAACTCTCTAGTGGCTGGCTGCTCAGGCATTCAGTCTTAGGATTCCTAGAGAGAGGATCTTGCTCCCTTGGGTCTGAGGATTCAGTGGAGGTAAAAAGTGGCTCCATTACTTCTCTGATCTTTCAGCATTTAGCCGGATATATAATTCCAGATTTTCAATATTAAGACCAACTAGAATTTGCGCTACAAGGGAATCAGATTTCCTGGGGCTGGAGTCATAGGCTTCCTAATAGGTACACTGGGAGCTGAGATTGGGTCTTCTGCAAGAACAATATTGTGCACTTAACTGCTAAATCATCTCTCTAGCCACCCTGAGAAAACGATTTTTATAGAGTCGAAATACACAAAATGTGCTCAAATTTGATTCACAATTAAGGAAATGGGCTTTGAGCATGTGCTTGGCGAAGCGAGTGAGGGCGGTGTCAGTTGGATGTCTCAGAAAGAGAGCATTGCAAACAGAGGCTTGCACGTGCAAATGCCCTGAGGCAGGAATGTACTTGCTGCCATCTCCAGCGAAGCCAGAGTGGGAGTAGAGTGACCAAGGGGCAGGAGGGACAGGGGACGTCCCAGAGCATGATACCCATGGCCATGCAAGGACATGGAATTTTCATCTCAGTTTGAGAAGCTCTGAGTGACATGATCTGTTTAAATGACATCATCAGGATTGTCTAGAATGCAGGCTGCGGGTGACAGGGGTGACACTGCAAACCATGAGTCCGGGTAGGAGACTGTTGGAACCTTCAGCTGAGAGAGGTTGAGGGCTTAGAGGAAGGGGGTTGTGGGGAAGATGCATTTGGACTTGAGCTATAACATATTTGCATTCAGTGTTGATGTGATGTGCAGGTGGGTGGGAACTGATGGGGGAGAGAAAGAGGAGTTGGTGTCCTTGAGTCTTTGGCTTGAACTGCTTGGAATGTGAGTGCCACTAAGTATTGAGCGTATTTGCAGGAAAGGGGATTGAAGCCTTGTGTTCTTTCATGGTGGGTTTAAAATTACAGTGTGGAAGCCAAGAGGGCTGGTGGGGAGACAGTGTGGACCAGAGAGTATTGAGGACTAGACTGGATCAGGGGCACTGGATGTGAGTGACCATCATTGTCCAGAGGGGAGAGAGGGTGGGCAGGGTTGTGGGTGAAGGGTCAGGTTAAGAGAGCTCATTGGTGGAAGACGGCATGTCATAGGGGATCTCTGTTGCAGGTTTTCTGTGCCTTGGATGTCAAGACCCAAAGGAGCCACCGCTGGAATCTTCGGGGACCGTTTTTTCTCAAAATTACTAAGTAAGTAAATAAATAAATAAATCCACTTCCCATCTCCACTAGAAGGAAGGCTGCTGATTTGCAGGGCTCCCCAGAGGCGGTGAAAGGAGCTGAGAAACAGCTTCTAGCAGTTCTGCCCCCACCCCCACCCCTTCCTAGAACAATGGAATCTTTCTGTGAGACACCACAGAGGGGATACAGGAAGTAGGGGTTAAGCAAGGGGGCAAAGCCGCTGCGGAGCGTGATTTCGCTGCTAATAAGCAGCTTACGGGGCTGGCAGATCACAGCCTCCCTGTTAAGTGTTTCTGTGTTTTTTCAAATGGAGCTGTCACTGCCCATTAGTTTCAGGGGTGCTCCCTAAATGGAGATGTCAGCCCTTGGGAGGCAGAGCCTGGGATCTGTTCTCTGCCTGCTGTGTCCTTGGAGGGGGATGGGCAGCTTGGTGACTGGGATCTAATTATCTACGTAGTCTGGACCACACCTGCCTCACTGACTGTCCTGGGTAGATGCTCTAGCCTCATTTAGCTCCTGGCAGCAGATCCAACCTCCTTGTCATCGGGGTTCGCCAGAGAGGCCTCCGGCATAGGGACAGGGGATGAAGCCAACTAGGGTGCTTAAACCACAGGCACCCATTCCAGGAGTGGAGTGAGCAGTTTTGCCTGATGGAATCATGGATCTAAAAGCCTAGGCAGAAAAGCTGATCTGTTTGAGCAGTTGCAAAAGAGAGATGCCTTTCCCTTTCAAGTTTTTGTCTCAGTAGGTTGCCAGCAGCTTGGAGTTTGGCCACTAAGCGTGGGGCTAGAGTGTTGCTCAGCAGTTAAGCACTCACTGCCCGTGCAGAGAACCCCGGGTTCTATCCCTGACACCATGAAAACAAACAGATGTGGTCTTTGCTCAGCTGTGCCCAGCATAAGAATATTCAAAAGGTCAAAAGACAGTAGAACCCATGTCCTTATCCCAGGAGCCGCTTTCCAAGATCTCCTGGGCCAGGGTTACCTGAAATGGTAGATATCACCAAACCCTCTATAGAAAGTTCCTTCATTTAACATATAAATTACACATAGTAAAAGATTAAAGACTAACAATAAGCAGGTCAATTATAATAATATAGTTCATTAGAAGATTTTTTTTCTCCTTATATCCTAATGGTTCTGGACACAGTTATTGACAGGTAACTAAAAGAAACCATGAATGGCGGGGAACATTCTAGGCCTTTTGCTTGCCTTGTCTCAAATGTATCCCATTGCCCAAAGTCCACATTCTTTGTTTTGAGTCAGGGACTCATTTTGTAGCCCTGGCTGGCCTAGAATTCCCATTGTAGAACAGGCTGGCCTTGAACTTACAAAGATCTGCCTGCCTCTGCCTCCTGAGTGCTGGGATTAAGGGCATGTCCTTCTGCTCCTGGCCTCAAAGTCCACACTCTTTAGAATGACTTTCTACGGGCACCTTCCATGGTGCCCTTTCTGGTCCATCACCCTCTGCCATTATCTACCAGCTGTAACACACTAGAACCTTCTGGTCCATCACCCCTCTGTCCTTATTCTCCAGTCTGTACCACACTAGA
>NW_004949209.1:389802-392616 GCF_000317375.1 Microtus ochrogaster | reverse complement strand
CCTGTTCCACCTCTCCCCATTAGTTTCTACACACTCTGCCGCTAGAGGGGAGTCATTCCCTGAGAGGCTTTTCCTGGTTCTCCTCTATGTCTCTACAGCCCATGTGGACACAGGAACCAAGAAATCACTAGAGTAACAAAAATATTAGAATCATCTATTAACCAATAGGGAAAAGTGAAATAAATAATGACACATGTAGTTGATGTATCACCATGCAAAAAAATCTTTGAAAAGTTAAGAAACAAGATGTAAAAGGATAACAAACAACATCATTTTATATATAATTTCTAAAAGAATATAATGAGTTTTCATTCTATAAATTACAGTGTGTGGCAATGACAGACTTGTTTGAGTCACGGTCTCTTTGCTGCTGCCGTCTGTGTCTCCAGACTCCGAACTGGCTGCCCTGAGAGTTTCTGGGGTTTTCCTGTCTCTAGCCACCTTCTTTAGCTTTGTAGGAACTGTGGGACTTCTAAATCAAGCCCTCAAGTTGCTATGGAAGTGCACTAACCATTGAGCGACCCCTCCAGCCCAGGAAAGGTCTTTTGTGTTTGATAGCAAGTTTGTCTTGTTTCTGTTTTCTTAATTATAATTTAAAAATAGCGCACCAAATATGTCTAAATGCCACCCCCTCAGAGAAGCTGTTCTCTGTCTCCTCCAATTCAAGTAGCTCTTACATTCTCATCTCTTGATAGTCTCCACCAGGACACCCCGTTCCGTGTTATCAGCAAAACACACCACCTATGTACCTCAGTCTATCTCATGCATTCATTTGTTCACCCTACTATCTCCTATTTCCTCTAGAACAGAAGATCTACGAGGGCACAGTCACTTTTGTTGTTGTTGTTGTTGAACACTCTGTTTTTAAGACCCAGGACAAGCACTCCATGTTATTGAACGGATCAACAATGGAGTCTCTTCTGTGCTGATGATAAACCAGGTGCTATGCAGAGCACCTCCAGGCATACTGTCTCATTAGCCCACGTAGCTCTCCAAGGTGCTCATCACACAATGAGGGAATGGGATTACAGGGCTTAAATGTCCATGATTTGATCCCACAGGCCACAGACTCAACCCCTTCTGTCAGTCATCTCCCTTGGTAAAAACAAACTTCTAAAAGGCACCAAATGAAACAAGGTCTACCATGTCATGTGTATCATGTAGGTGTGTGTGCACTTGTGAGGAGGTTGCTAGTGCCTGTGAGGGTGCACACACTCTGTGAGCACAAGATAGGCCGGAAGAGGATGTTAGGCACCCTCCCAGTGCCTTGAGATAAAGTTTATTTCTGAACCTGAAACTAGTCATCTGGGCTAGCCTGGCCGGCAGCTAGCTAGCTGCAGGGATCTGCCTGTCTCCCCTTCCCCAACATTGGGGCTATAAGGCCTCAGTGACCTTAACATGACCCTAACAGTGACTCCTGTTAACCCGGCTTTTATGTGGGTGCCGAGAACTCTATCAGGTCCTCGGTCTAACCCACTCCATTATTTCCCCAGCTCCAGATCCTAACAGCTTTGTTAAGTGACTGTTTTGGTCTTTGCTCCGGGTGACTGGGTGAAGGAGACGGATGCTTTTTATCCTTTAAGAAGGTTTGGAGTCTTTATTTTTAATGCGCTTAAAAAAAAAAAGACTAAGGTGGAATACCCAGTGAATGTTTTCCATGTCAATAAAATATCTTTTTTTTTCTCATTTATTCTTCACCGGTCATCCACATGGCTGCTGGAAATAAACTGTCATAGTTACTCTCCTTTCTATTTGTCTGCTTTTAAAGACCCAATTCCCACCAATCTGCGAAATAGGTAGGGGAAAGATTATCTCATCGCAGCAGGAAAATTGAAAAATTGACACTATATTTGGGGTCCCCTTGGAGTAAATCAGAAGAGGCAAAATTCAGGAATTCTTTGGTTCTGTCATGGGCTTTCTACGGTACCCCACTCTCTCAGAGTATGCCCTCCAGCACGCGGCACGGCCTTGTAAGCTCAGACGACCTGAGTACAGCCCTAGCTTCATCTTTCCCGGCTTAACCTGTCAGCACATTAAGCTAAGCTTCCAACATTCGCACCTCGTGAGGGCAGAGATGGGCAGACGCCCAGACTTTAGACTGAAGGCTTCATTATTAATGATACTATTATTGTGTTATGCTCAGTAACAAGATTCACTAGTAGGGTCACTCTGCTTATTACGGTCAGCCATTTTCTTGTGAAGTTTATTACCAAGCTTAAAAGGAAGCTTTGTACTTGGAAGATGCATATGAATTCAAATGAAGATGGTGGTTGTATGTGATCCCATGGAAAGAGTACAAAGACTCATTCTGTTTTGAAGCTAGGTAGCAAACTGAAATAGTTGCTGCCCCTCTCAGAATGGGGCAGTTGGGTCCTGCCCTTGACATTTTTCTGTTGATTAGTTCTTTGGAATCTTAATAATTATTTTTTCCAAATCTTAAGAAGATGAAACAGAAAACTTGTTAAGAAAAACATGGAAGTGTAATCAAAATTTTAGAATAAGAGCTGTTGCTGTTTTTTACACATCCAGTGTTGAGCACAGCTACATCCCATGCCAAAGGCTGACTCTGTTCTGCCAGTGAACATATGGTGTGGTCATGGTGTACTCTGGCTAGTGTGGCTCTCAGAGGCTCTGTCCTAATCCACCCAACACGGAAAATTCCTCTCCAGTTAGCTATAAGCATAGCAAGAATCTACCGCTTAAACTCTGAGATCCAATTCTGGGGAGGTATAGAGGCTGTGAGGTGTGGGGGACTGTGATGTACAGGCTCTGTGAGATGTGGGGGCTGTGAGGTCTGGGGTCCGTGAGCTGTGG
>NW_004949209.1:388716-389228 GCF_000317375.1 Microtus ochrogaster | reverse complement strand
TGTGAGGTGTGGGGGTTGTGAGGTTGGACGCTCTGAGGTGTTGGGAGCTATGAGGAATGGGGGCTGTGAACTATAGAAAGAGTTGCAAGGTGCAAGCAGGACCTAGGGCTTCAGTTAGATATTCTAGGAAAGCTGCGTGCTCAGGCAAGAAGGGTCCATTTTCAGTTCTAGCAAGACTCACTTCCTTGAAGAGACATTTCAAGCAGGTACACACACCACTGCTGAGTTGTTTTGAAAATGGATTTAGGGATGGCGCTATTTTGGGCTTGTTTTTAAGGATATGCACTTTGTTAATAACAAATAGACTTTGTTATTTCTTTCTGGGTTACAGGCAGATCTTAGCTCTCCAATTCTACTGTCATTGGATATGACTTTTTATAGAGTTGAAGTTTCTACCAGAAGTAGCTGGGGAGACAGGAAAATCAACAAACACAGCATCATGAAACGGGAGAACTCTGAAAGGAGGAGGCCTAGGAGATAAATAAGTTGCTCAAGAGCTTCCTATGCAAGCA
>NW_004949209.1:387588-388411 GCF_000317375.1 Microtus ochrogaster | reverse complement strand
CACACACACACACACACACACACACAGAATAGAGAGATTCTGAATTTAGCTTACAGATACACAGTTGTCCTTCATTAGTTCCAAATATCTTTTTGTTTCCTTAAGTACCTCAGTTCTTGGATGCTGCAGATCTTTATATAAAATGTGGGTAGAACCTACGTACATAGAGTATAAATCAGTTGACATAGGATACCTAACATGATGCAAATGCTATGCAAGCAGTTTTTAACCTATTCCACTCCAGGAATGATGGCAAGATAGTGTTCTAACATGTTCTACAGAGACACAAAATTTATCCATGGTTGGTTGAATCCATAGATATAGAACCTGGGGGCACAAAAGGTCAACAGTATTCACATATTCAAGAACTTATTAAAATAAAGCATAGTTTAATGTGTTGATCAGTGTCACCTCCAAGGCGAAGAGACTAGAGCAAGGAGCAGAGGTGGCCCACATTCAGATGCGTTTAGAAGGGGAATTCTGAGCTTTCATCTAGCTTGGCATCTTAATTGGCTAGTGTTTTTAAAACTCAACCAAGATTCAGCAATTTTGTGTATATGTTTGAGTAAATATGTGCATATAGAGAAATTTGTATGTAGTTATATGCGGTACTTATATGGAACATGAAGTATTTCTTGGCTTGTATACTTCTCTGTAGTGTTCTGAAGAAGCTAGGACATGAAAGTCACTCTAAGAGAAGGCAACAAAGCTCCTAGCAAGAGAGGTGGGAGACCTAATTTCACTGTGTAGCCTTTAAAAAATACTCCTTGACTAAAAGTATACAATGGAAGGAAAAGAGCATCTTCAACAAATGGTGCTGGCA
>NW_004949209.1:378178-385960 GCF_000317375.1 Microtus ochrogaster | reverse complement strand
CATGAACTGGCTTTGTGGGAGCCTAGCCTGTTTGGATGCTTCAGTTGCTCGCTGCACAACTTTGGATGTGATTGGAAGTTTGATATTTTTCAGATTTTCTTTAAAGGAAGATCAAAGCATGAAGGAATGGGGTCAAGAAAGACCTTGGGCCTGTGAGAGCAGGCAATTTCCAGGTCATGGATGACTCAATGGGAGAAATGTCAACTGAGTGTCGGGAGCTGATTATACCAGAAAGGAAGAGAGAACCAATGGTCACTAACCAGAACCAGCTAGAACCAGCCACCTTGACTAAGTCTGTGTACAAAGTTAGGTGGTGAAGCTGACTTCACAGTAAGGAGAGACTTCACAGTAAGTAAGTTCCTGAGAAGAGGTTTTTAAGATGAAAACAAGCTGGCAGAAGAGGACCAGAAAGGAGTCAGAATGGATAGCTTGTCTACACAGTGGACATCTCCTTTCCCAGCAACAGAGAAACTTATTCTTTCTTATTCATCATGCTTTGGTTAGCCAGGAATAGAGCTACTCTCTTGGCTCAGGGGGACAGATGACCCAGGCCAAGCCAATTAGCATAATCCATCCCCCCTGGTGACATGCAATTGAAAAAAGCATATGGCCTACGATTGCCTCATAAGATTAAGTCTAAGGCTACCAGGAACTTAGGGGAAAAGACTCTTTTGTGGAAGTTTCTGGGAACCCCAGGAGCTGAGCTGTTTGCTGCCCTGTGTGCTGGTGATGTTGACTAAGCATAACTGTGAACTTGATCACATCAAGAGATGTCAGTCGAGCGTACTTCTGGGATTCTTTCCAGAGACAACTGGATCTCAAGGCTCTAACCTATCCAATGCTTAATCCAACAGTAAATTTGAATTTTGAATGGACTTTTGGAGGTGATGGAACTGTGGAAGGTGGAACCTACCCAAAGGAAGCAGGTTGCTGGGGATGCTACCCCTTTCCTGTCTCTTTCTGTTTTCTAGCTGCCATGTGATGGGCAGTTCTGCTCTATCATGCTTTTCTGCTTCAAGGCTCTGCCTCAGACAGCCTCATACATAAGGAAATGGCTGGCCATGGACTCACACTCTGAGCCCAAATAAATCTCCTCCTACGAGTAGTTTCTGTTAGGAACTTGTCACACAGGTCAAGGTCTTACTAGCCCAAGGACCACAAAGTCTTCTGAGAAGAACAATTGATTAGAATTAGCAGAAGCAATCAAAGGAGATAGGAAATGGCATCTCCTTCCCACTGACTGAGACCACAGGTCAAGTCACACCTTAATAATTAAGGGTTCCCCTTCGAAGCAGGAATCAGGAGCCTAATTCCAACCACAAAAACGCTGGTTAATGTGAAGGGAAACTGGAAACAGATGTCTACAGAGAGATGGGAGGATGGTGGTCAGAGCAGGAATGGAGCAAAGTCACACAAAGAGGAGATAATGGTGGTCAACATAGCTATACCCTGATATGCCAGGAATTTTAGGGCCGTTCATTTAAGCCCATGTATATGTTTCATTTCTTCCAGTCACTCGGGAGAAGGGGTTTTCAGGAGAGTAAGGGCCTTGAAGCTTTAGTGATAAGAATTTGAGAAAAGAAGCATTAGGGCTCACTCAGGGGACTTAGGAAAAGGTGACCTGGAAGGCTGAAGCCACAAAGACTGCATCCATTGAGGCTCCATGCTGCCCATTTCCACTCATCACTGATGCTGAGGATGCTGAGTTATGGCTCCATTTGACTTTTGGTCCACTTCTCTTTTTGTTGGAAAGTCTCCCTGAACCCCTTCACTTTTCTTCTTGAGTCCCCTCATCCTTTAGTCATGAGGCTTCTGGGAGACTGTGATTATCATTACAGCCTACATGCGGGTTGACCAAAGATTCAAGGAAAGGTCCTATCGAATATCTACCCAACTAGCACTATCCCTCAGGGAAACATGTGATGTCAAGATTAGATCAAGAGAAATTTAAACCTCACACCTGCGTGGCTAAGTTTGATTCTTGAGAGAAGAAACATGATAATAGCAAAGAGCAATTTGGTGGGCTCTGAGGTGAAGGGGTAGGACTTCAAATTACTTGATGCTCAGACTTAGTTGCTGGGTGACCCTGGGTATGTTACTTAGCTTGTGGATCTGAGTGTGTTTCCTTAGATGTATCGGGAAATGAACATTAACTCCTCTCTCAAGGGGTTCGTGTGTGGGTGCAATGCGCTCAGTCAAGTTCCTACAGCTCTACATTCTCTAGGAAAAGTAAATAATTCAGCTACCATAACTGACTTGTTTTTAATGCTATAAATAGAACTAGCATAATAACAAAGTCCTGCATCTTAGCTCTGTCATATTCCATGAGTGAGTCACTTAGCCCAACCTCTGGCCCTCTGCTCATTGGTTGGATAAAGGAGCTAAATTTCCCTTTCTCAGGCAGTCTTTCAATACTTGACTTCTATTGTATTCCACTCATTTTTGCAGACACACCCTAACAGTTCCATGGTCTCTCAGAGCACAGGCGTGTCCCATTCACCATTTCTGTTCAGCTGCTGACTTCCCTTCCAGGGGTCAGCTCAAAGTCACACACCTGGCAAGAGATTTGGGAACTTTGCTTGGCCCAGGCACTCGATAAAATTTCCAGTATCTGAAGGGAACCTAATTTGATCTTTACTCTAAATGGACTCTCCATGGGGACAGAGGGAAGATGGAAACAGATGGGATGTCAGATCTCGGGCTGTGTTTCTAAGTGACTCTGGTCTACCTGTTGGCTAGTCTAGGTATTTTTGTTATGGTCTCTGCAAATTCTGTCCCACAGGTGTGCACACAGAACCTCCAGAGCAGACTATCAAAACATCTCTTTCCAGAGCCTAAGCCTAGATCCTCCTTTAGGATGCTGCCCTACCCTGCTCTCAGTCCACGCCTACTGTCTCCGTGAGACTTGAAACCCAAGCTTTCAGAAGAAGGCAATCTGCATCTGCATCTTTTCCAACTCTGCCAGTGAACCGAAAAAAGGTGTGAATATACTGCTTACTTGTTACAGTATTTTAAAATGAATGTTAAGTCACTTGAACTGTAAGAATTCTCAGTCTTTTCTTTTCCTTATTATGAGATAAACACTATTGGTTGTCATGGATCTCCGTTAGCACGGTTCCAGACTTTACCAGGTGCTCCAAATTCATACAATAGTCTTTCCAGGGATTTCAGGCAGTGCGGAGTTCAGAGCTCAAGTCCTGACTCTGCCACCCTCTACTGCTAGATTGTAAGAAGCTTTTTAACTTCTTTAGGCTTCCCCCTCCCCCATCGTTACCATGACAATAACAACACCTATGTTGAAGAAGCTCTGTGAGAAATGGCATAAGATGATGCCTAAAAGACACTCAGGACAGTGTCCAGCACAGGCAAGAACTCAATATGTTTTCTAATATGTTTGAATAATGTAGGTTTTATCAGAATTACTTTAAGTCACAATGTTCAAACAGCTATTGTTCTCTTGAGTATTTGGTACTTTGGAGGGGTTAAGTTCAATGCTTAAATAAATCATACCGACTAGAAGTTAGATCCCTTCCTTAAGCCTTGAATTTGGAGTTTGAATAGCAAACACACAAAGGTTACACTTTCTGGCTTCGATTCAGAAATGTCAGGACATCAAACACACCTTCCGCCACATGCACACCGAGACACTTACTCATACAGTAGAAAGGGCAATTGGGTTTGGAGGAGAATGTCACACGAGCGGAGCTGCAGCTCATTAAGGGGCGCTGAGGCTTTTGACTTTATAAACAATGCTTTCAAGTGACAGAGCCACCGAGAAACCAAGTCCTGTGGGTATGAGCTCTTCCTAAAGCAGTGGCACCTTTGGACTCTCAAAGGATATGGGCAATGTGTGTGTGTGTGTGGAGGGGCTGTCGTCCATATATGGAAGTCAGAAAACTATCTCAAGTGTTGGTCCTTGGCATCCACCTTATTTCAGATATTAGGCAGGGGCTCCTTGTTCACAGCTGCATAGACCAGGATAGCTGACCCTCAGGCTTCTAGAGATTTCTTGTCTCTGTCTCCCATCTGACTGTTGTTAGAAACACATGCCATTGCGACCAATACACTCAACTCATAAGTGGGTTCCAGAGGTTTGGATTTAGGTCCTCATGCTTATGCAGCAAGCCCTCTACTGACCAAACCATCTCCCCAGACCCAGCCATTTATGGTCAAAATTTGAAAATGGCATAAATCTTAAAGGGGCCAAGGGACCCTGCACGGAGCCTTATATCTTGAGAGATTTCTAGGGTCTCCTAATGTGGAAATGATGAGGCTTTATGTAAATAGGAAAGATAAGAATAATCAACAAGAGCAGAAATGACGGGAGTCAGCCTGTTGGAGATGGGAGAGGCCTGACGTGCAGGCTGGAGAGGGAAGAAGAAGGGACCAAGCATGCTGATCATGTGTTTATGGGCTGGGTGGTTGCTTACAAGTCAGTGCAAGGAGGTAGAGGAAGATGATCTGTCTTCTTTGGTACTAGAGACTGAATCCAGAGTCTCTTGCCAGCTAGGCAAACACTCTCATGGACTTTAACAGTTAGTGGTCTTTCTATTTTTGTTTTTGAGACAAGGTCTCGCTGCATCACACAGGCTAGCCTGAATTCATTCCAAACAGGCAGGTCTAAAACTTGTGATCTTCTAGTGTAAGACTTCTGAGTGGCTGGAACCATAGACCTGTGCCAACAGGACCAGCTGAAAGGTGATCTTGATAGCTACTTCTCAGAGAGAATCCATGATCAGACTGCTCATATTTCCAGGGACTAGTCGAGCCATACTCACCAACAGGGGGCAAGTGCATACACATGACAGCACTTAAGACTCTATGGACTTCATGAAATGGATGTCCTGTGCCTGCCTGCCTTTCCCTGTGCCCTTCAGATACCTGCTTCTACGCTGATGGTTGGATAAGGTGATCTCAAGGTCATCTCAACGAGGCAGCTGGACAGTGGGCTGCTGCAAGACCTATGTTAGGACACTCCCGAGAGCCTCTCAGAGATGGGATGACAGGACTTTGTCATAACATGGGAACCCCAGGAAAATCTCCAACAGGCATTTCAATTCCACCACGGCACACTAGCACTTCTCATACGATGATGTCAGCGTACCGTTTCACAGTAAAATACAGACATTCAAGAAGGTGCAGCCTCAAAGCACCCTCTGCTATTGCACAGCAAAATTCTGAGATGCATCTTCCAGGCACAAGGATGACCTGGCCACAGTTCTCAGCATAAACAGTCACCTCAACTGCTGTGTCCTCCCACTGACAGAAGGAATACAACTTACAGGGTGAGCACACCCTACTCTGTGCCCTGCAAACTGTGCTCTGAGCAGCAGGCGCTTTCCTGATAGTTATTCCCTTGGATCTTCTTCTACCAGGACCAAACTCTGTACGCTGGGCTTTACACTGAAAGAACAATCATGTGATTTCTGTTCGCCTATCTGCCATGCCATAACAGGCACTGAGTTGCCTACAAGATACCAGGAACTGGAGAAGGCCTGAGGATGCTGAAGTGAGCATCCCTCGAAAGGCTCCCAATTGGCTCCACCCTACCCATGTTCTCACAGCCTGGATTATTGACAGAGCCTCCACAGTTGCTTTCCTCAGTTTCACACTTTTGTCCCCTTATTAGCCAGTATAATTCTTCCAAAGCCTTGTGTTAGGCCATTATTTCTCTGCTCACAGTTTATATTAAAAGCCAAAGATCATATAGTTCTCAACACCATCTCTCCTTCCCAAAGCCTCTCTGGTTTTTCTCCTTACCTACTAAGCTCAGATACCTACTATCTGGTATTTCTCAAATATCTCCAGCAAGCTATCTTATAGCCTTTCCATGTGTTCTTAACACCTTATTCATACCCCAGTCCCCAATGTATACACGGTTCCCTCCTTCGCCTTCTGGTCTAGCAATAGGAAACTTGTGTGGAATGCAAAATCCCGGGCTCCACCCTCAGCAGTTTGTACCAGACTTTCAGGGGACTTGTGCACACATGCAAAAGGAGCACTGGTGCCTACTGCACTGGACCATCTGTGCAAGGACAGACAGTTGCAATCTGCAGCCCTCTCCCAGTACCAAGGGTATAGTGCACCGCACCTTCCGATCCTTCTGTAGCATCCTCTCCCTGTGCTCGCTGTGCAGCCAAAAGGAGCCATGACAGCTTGCAGTGCAGCAGGCAAATTATAGCCCTTTATAAATACGATAGTAACTTACACAACAACCAATTTATCAGAGACACCCTGCTGTACATAAGAAAAACACCTTTTACTTTAATATACAGCTCTAAAGAATCCTTTATGCCCCATAACAGGGTGTGTTACAGCATCTCGTTTTATGATCATTCATTCATTTATTCATTTATTCAGTAAAAAAAAATTCCAGCCCCTATTATGTGCTAAAACTTCAGCGAGGCATTGGGTCTGACACTGAAAAACCACGGCCACAGTCTAGTCAAAACGACAGATGTTAAATTGAGCAAACACTTGCAAGAACATGGGATGAGTCTGTGAACAGGAGGCAAGCAGGTCCCAACTCAGGAATCAAGAGGTGCCTCCCTGAGGAGGTGATGTTCTTTGGATTTAATGAGGCAACACCTAGCTTCCAGGAGGGAGGGAGAGGAACAGGGGAAGGACTCTGGGTATCCCAGGCAATGGTTTTGCACTGGTAAAGCTGGCAAAGAGAGAAAAGGCTGGATGTTAAAGAAATAAAAGAAACCCAGGAGCATTGGTCCTTGGAGCTAGGAGCCCAGACTGTGGGAGGGACACCTGGTCTTGGAAGGACTCAAAAGCCGCATATGCCAAAGACCAACAGGTATTATGATGAGGTACCAGAAAGCTGGTGGGGGTTGCAAACAAGAGATTAATGTGACCAGATACACATTAAAGACACTATTGTATGGAGCTTGGGAGTTAGCTCAGTCAGTAAATGGCTTTCCACACAAGCAGGAGGATCTGAGTTCAAATCTCCAGCATCCATGAAAAAAACAGGCACGGTGTTTTTAATCTGTAATTCTAGTGATGAGGAATGGGGAAGACAGGAAGATATCAGTGGGCTTGCTCGACCTCAGAGTACGTGAAACATTGAACTACAGATTGAGTGAGAGACCCTGTCTCAAAAGAATAAGGTGGAGTGGGCCAGAGGCAGACACTCAGTGTTGACCACCAGCCTCCATGTACATGAGCATGTGTGTCTCCTTCCACAGGAACACACACACACACACACACACACACACACACACACACACACACACACACACACACCATTACTTTGTACCCTATGACAATACAACAACCTAGTATCTTTTCGTATAGTTCCAAACAATGCACTGCCAAACTGCTCCTTGCCACAACAGAAGATAGCACTGAGAACAAACAAAACCCATTAAAGCGATTTTAATGAACCACCCATAATAGCACCCTTCGCTGAAGTCTGAATATAGTCCTCTGCTTCTGCCCCTTGCGTTTTCTCTCCCTGAACTCACTTAATAGCATGCATAAATCAGGCCCGTTGACAGGTACACACATGGCTTTTAATATCCAACAAGGCACATGGAAGTCTGCATACTTGCCACAGGCATTTCTGAGATGAGAGACAGATAAGAAGGATGAGGAAACAAAGATCCTGGGGTGGGGGTGGGATAATCATACCTGAATTTGCAATATGAGAGGAACATGAGCAGGAAGAATCAAAATGGGTGGACCATGCGTTTGTTACTGTTGTCAGCCCTATGTGTGCATGTATCACACACACACACACACACACACACACACACACACACACACACACAC
>NW_004949209.1:375606-377407 GCF_000317375.1 Microtus ochrogaster | reverse complement strand
ATGTTTATTAAATATTTATAAACATTAAACATATATTTTTATATCACTTACTTTTAATATATATAATAGCTAATCTAGAAATGATTTAAAGTAGGATATGAG
This sequence comes from Microtus ochrogaster, assembly GCF_000317375.1. Taxonomy (NCBI): domain Eukaryota; kingdom Metazoa; phylum Chordata; class Mammalia; order Rodentia; family Cricetidae; genus Microtus; species Microtus ochrogaster. The sequence continues at coordinate 377,305 of NW_004949209.1, read as the reverse complement.
TAGGTTCCATTTAAATATTACCCATTTCATATAAGAGACTTGAGCCTCCATGAATTTTGGAATCCTTGAACCAAAACCCCACAGATACTGTGGGACATATGTATTTCTAAATCTATCAAGGGAGATCAAGGTGGGCCCTATTTCCCTTTGAGCTAGTGGTAAAATATCTGGAACCACATGCCCTATTCTGGCTACTGCATTTTGAAATACATTATTAAACCCACATGAGGGAATGCAGGATATTGTGTGGTTAGAAATAATACCAAGGTAGAACAATTGAAGGCTCTTGTTGACCATTCCTAGCAATTATTCAATTACATAATTAATATAAGAATTATTGATGTTAATAACTTAATAATTGATGGTACTGATTTTATCAATGATAGACAGCTACTTTTTCCTATTGTCTATGAGCCAGGCACAGACTAGATGTGCATGTACATGCCCATGCATGCTGTGTGTGTGTGTGTGTGTGTACGTGTGCATGTGTATATGCAGGTACCCATATATGTGCAAAAGCGTGTGTATAAGCCAGAGAACAATCTCTGACGCCAGTTTTCAGAAGCTATCCAATTTGTTTTCTGAGATAGCTTGCCTCATTGTCCTGGAACTCTTCAATTCAGCTAGTCTAGTTTGTCTGCAAGCCTTAGAGAGCCCCCGTGTCCACCTCTCTAGAAGTGAAATTAACAGCATGAACCACTGCACTGAACTCGGGTCTTCATGGTTATATGGCAAGGATTTTACCAAATGAGCTACTGCTCAGCCTGTGAACCTTTTACATTCATGATCCTTAGTGGGAATAGTCACAGATAGCATCTCAGTCAGAAGGAACACTCCTAACTGCTCACAAATACTACTAACAGGAACTGGCTAAATGTTACCCCTACTTGATCCATCAAAACTCCAGGAGGTTACAAAATACTCCACGGGCCACATGTGGGCCATAGATGTGTTTTTATTTGCCCTGAACACTGTTTAATTTTTAAACATTTGTTGCCAATTATGAAGAAATAGTGAGATTTCTGTTAAGAAGTCCTGGTTCCCAGCTTCTAATGGGAGCATGAAGCCTGAGCCTTGCCGAGCCTGAGCTCTTCACCATGGCTTTCCATCCTTCTCCTGTCCCTCACAGCCTGCCTCCTTTCTCTGAAGTACCTAAAACAAGTCACCACCCACCCCCAAATGACAGAGGGCCAGTCTCTCATGTAACTAGCTCTTCTCTCTGCCACCTTCCTCTGGCTTCTGCCACTCTCCCCCAGCCTGAGTGATTCTCTCAGCCTAGAGCATACCTCAGATTTCCCACAGGGCTTCCTGGACTCACAGCATCCAACTCTACTACAGGACTTCCTGATTTGGGGTGTCTAGGGTTGGGTCCTAGCCATTAAAATTGAACATGGTTCAGACTGATGCTGCTGCTGCTGGCCCGGGGACCACCATTTGAAAGCCACTGCTCTGCAACCCAAACACGAGCTCCTAATGTCCAGTGGGTTCCGTGCTAATGGACCTGGGCAGAGTAAGGAAAGGTGAGGTTCACATTTTGAGGCCTTACAAGTAGTCCTGCAAAGACTAAGTAGAGGGGGCACTGTTGAGATGATTTAGTGGGGGTTAAATGTGCTAGCATAATGGCTAGAAGAGCTTGGCTTTCCCGAATCCATACAAATGCTGTGTGTGTGTGTGTGTGAGAGAGAGAGAGAGAGAGAGA
>NW_004949209.1:371638-375506 GCF_000317375.1 Microtus ochrogaster | reverse complement strand
AGAGAGAGAGAGAGAGAGAGAGAGAGAGAGAGAGAGAGAGAGAGAGAGAGAGAGAGAGAGAGAGAGAGAGAGAGAGGCAGTCCACTTGTAATTCCAGATCTTAAGAAACTGAGACAGGGCCTTCATATCAACCTGGCTAGACAAGCCAGTTCTATTAGTGATCTGAGTTTATGTGGGAGACCCTGTCACAGTGAAGAAGGTGGAAAGCAAGCAAGGAAGAGTCCAGTAGCCACCTTCAGGTCTCCACCTGCACATGCATACATCCTGGACACAAATATGCTCATATAGTTGTGTACACACACACACACACACGTCATTACCTTACCCCCGAAACACTAGTTTCCTGAACAAAGAATTTGTTCACCCCTTCCAAATCACCTTTTGATTTATTCCCAGTGGGTTCAGTAAAGGCAGCTGTACTGCCAAGGACAAGCGGCCCCGTCTCTACCCCAGGGCTGAGCACAGACGCTACCTAAGGAACAGTACTACTAACTTGCCTCCTGAAGATCCTAAACCCAAGACACTAACTCCTCTGTGGCATCGCTGCCCACAATAATCAATTCTTTTTGAGAACCTGTCGTGTTCTGGGCTCATCCCAAGTGCCTGCATGTATCACAACGATCCTCCACGCAGAAGCCATTATCTCGCTGCTCTACAGAGGATGACAAATAAATAGGTCAGAGAGCATTTGACGGGTTTTACCGTCTAAAACAGTCAGGAGACAGCGGCTATTCACTGTTGATCGGATGCTCTTAAGAGTGCCGTGCTCCGGCTGTGTCACTGTTTAAGAGGAATGATACGACACTTGGAAATAACGTCATATGGGTGTGCTTTCAGGAGGGGTTTACAGGATGTCAGGATTCCAAATATATGCTCACAAGTCTCCCGAGCATCTAGAGAGGGCGGGTCTCTCCTGGACACTTTGGGAAGACTGGTCAAGTATTAATCTAGAATATTTAACAACGGAGAAAAGTCCCAGTCTGGAACGGACTGCTTCCATTGGGGCTGGCTTCTCAGCCCTCAGATGCATTCAGCAAGAGGCTCAGCAGGGGGGTTGCCAGGCTATAGTTCTGGGCATCTGGAGCAAAGAGACAGGGTACTTTTATAGGGCTCTTGGGAGAGCCACCTGGGAGATTTTCTTGTCCCTTTTCCCTAGACTTTCTAGAAAGCTTCCAACGGAGTTAGACTGCCCAGGATATGGCTCTCCCTCCGTCCCATCCCACAGCAGTTGGGTGACTATGGTCAGCGCATTTAACCTCTGGGAGTCTCTGCCTTCTTCTCCCAGCTCCCAGAACAATAACCATCCTTCTAGGCTGTTGTGAGGGCTTAATTAGATGTTGTATGTGAAATGCTTAACATGGCACCTAGCACATAATAAATGCTCAAGAAATTAACAATTATCACATCGAAATAACTATCATTATCACCTTCTTCACCTGAAAACTGAGACCCCTACAACTTCAGGTGTCAATGACGATGTTTATGTTCACTTTTCAGCCTCCTTCAGTAGTTTCACAACATTGTAATAAAATCTCCAGGTCTGCACTGTACTTAACATTAACAAAGAAATACCCACCCAATAGAATCACAGTTCTGATCCAAACAGCCAGTGCCCACCTTCCTACCCCAGAAGCAGTCAAGAACCCTACTGGGTCTTTGCGGTGGCAAATTTCTCCCATGGATTATAGGGAAATGGGAAGTGTTTAGTCTGCATGGAAGCCTGTCTACATCCAGCCTCCAGGAAGTCTGTGGGTCAGGAGTCTCAACCTCTGCTTCCTGTTCCTTCACCTGGGGAAAGGGCTGGCTGGTGAACCGCTCACAGTTACCGAATCAGAGGTAGTACTGTATGTCTCTGAATTCAATTGAAATACCATTGAGATAAACAACATGACCTTTTCAATGTCAGTCTGGAGAGAAAATGACACGGTTGAACTGAGGAAGGAAGGAGGGCAAAATTAGATTCCTCGTCACATTTCCAGAATACATCTGGACTCTGCTCACCCAAGAACCACCCCCAAAAAGGTGTCAGCTCAAACAGTTACAGTAATTGAATCAGAGCAGCAGCAGCAACAACAACAACAGCAACAAAAACCTCCATATCAATTGCCTTTCCCATTATTTACAGAGGCCTGGCTTTGCAATAGAAACCTCCATGTTGGTATCCAGTGACTTGGAAGCAAATGGGGAGGGAGGCACCCACAGACATATTCAAGTGCATGTGTCGATGCGTGCATCCCAGAAAGCATTCGAGGCACACACCCGCAAAAGAAAGAACATCTTGTATCTGAGGACCAGCCAGCCAAAGAGGGGAGTTTACTTACAGCTTTTGGTTTATATGGTGGCTGAATCTCCTTGCGTTCGAGCTTCTCCCAGTCAATATACCGGAAAAATGCATGCTCTTTAATGTCTCGTTCCCCTTCAGGTCCACAACCCAGACGCTTGCCTGGGTGTTTGGTCATTAGCTAAAAGAAGGGGAAAGAAAAAAAAAATAAAACATTGAACAGATTGCAGGCCAGGAAGTGAGCGCCGTGAGAAACAGTTAACCCAATGAGGGAGGAAAGGAGCACAGTACAGAATATCAACTGGTCTTACTCTTGGAGGGTTCATCCCAGTGACAGTTTCTTAGCCAGATCTCTGTGGGAGGGAAGCCTAAAATGATGCCCATCCCAGAGCAAAATCCCACAGGGCTAAATCAAATCAAAGCTGCAATGTGGCCTTGAACTTCATATTAAAAATGTCACAGGCTGCGTTTGGGTTCAAGAATGAGTCTGTGTGTTACTGGTGTACCTAAGGAAGACAGTTGCTATTTCTTCAAAACCCCTTCCCCTCCTGTCGTGAGAAACACTGACATTTGGCCAACTGGAAGGATGCATTCATTCAGATGCTGTTTGCATTTCTCAGCAAAGCACTTATAAAATGGGGAAAAAAAAACAACAAACAAAAGAAAAATATTAGTCAAATGGACCCAAGTTTCAAGTAATTACTTTCAGAATACTCATTAAATAGTCAAAACCTAGCCCAGCTCATTTTCCCCGTCTCACACATCACCCTCCGCTGAGGTTTCTTTGGTGTTCTGTTTAAATTACTTAATTATCAACACTCCCCATCTTTGTGTCTGGCAGCCAGTGCTAAATAACAAGATGAATAGATGCGGAGATGAAACCAGCCAGGCTTCCTGTTAAAAATGAACCTGAAGCCACATGCGAGGGTCTCTGATCTCTAGACGCCAGCAAGGGAACAGATGAGAGAAAGAAGGAGGAGGTGACGATTCCAAAAGAGAAGGGAAATGACTCCGAGGGGATGTAGAAACAAGGGAAAGGAGTGAGCCGCAAAGCCGAGCTGACACCAAGCACCCCCTGCTTTGCCCACAATTGGATGACTATGGCTAAAGAGGGGACCTAGCAATTCATTCTGAACTGCTGCACATTCGACTTGACTCCTGCCTACGAGATGCCCACAGCCACAGGCACACGCTGTCCGTGTGTGCTTTATCTCCCAAGGAGCCAAACTACCTCAAACTCAGTATTTTCAGCTCCTTTTCCCACGTGAAATGACAAGGCAACTGGTCCTCTGAGAACTCAAACAACAGGCTGCTTTGGAGCCTGTCCTGGAACTAGCTCTTGTAGACCAGGCTGGTCTCGATCTCACAGAGATCCGCCTGCCTCTGCCTCCCGAGTGCTGGGATTAAAGGCGTGCGCCACCTCAGCCCAGACAAAATTTGGGCTTTTAAGAGAAATGGGAGCCAGGCATGATGGTGTATGCTTGTGATCCCAGCACTTTATAGGCTGAGACAGGAGGATTGCAGAAGCCCAAGGTTAGCTTGGGCTTCATAAGGAGATCCTGTATCAAAGTGGCAGATGAGAGAGAG
>NW_004949209.1:358475-371291 GCF_000317375.1 Microtus ochrogaster | reverse complement strand
CTCTCTCTCTCTCTCTCTCTCTCTCTCTCTCTCTCTCTCTCTCTCTCTCTCTCATATCTACATTAAAAAACCTTCTCCTTAACCTTTGAGTGGTCATGTCCTCACTTTATACACTCTGCATGTGGTTTTCCCTGAGGTATTTGTGGTCTGGCTTGGTCAGGCAAAGTCAATGGAGGGCAAGCAAATTAAGTCAAGCCTTGGCATTTACGTTGGGTTTGGATGGATAGAAAGAAAGTCTGGGACAGTGTTTTTCAAGCTTTTTAATACTGTGACCCCTTAATACAATCCTCATGTTGGTGAGATCCACAACCATAAAATTATTTTCATTGCTACTTCGTAACTGTAATGAATTATAATATAAATATCAGTGTTTTCCAATGATCTTAGGTGACCCCAAGGGGTTGTGATTCACAGGTTGAGAACCACTGATCTACACAGTCTCAGCCCCGATAACAATAACACCAACACCAATAATGTTTCTGTGGACTGAGCACAGCATGCGTCTGTGCTAAAGGTAGCCCAGCCATTATCTCTAACTCTTGAATATTACAGAAACACTCTGAGGCTTCAGCAACTATTTTTCCTGTTTTCTCGATAAGGAAACTGGTCCAGAGAAGTAAAATCACCCACCTAACGTCACACAGCCAAGGAGACGAGCGAGGCGAGTGTGTGGATGTGTGTATACATTTGTGTGTGAGTGCATGTACATGCGAGCCCAGAGATCTGCCTCTCGTGGCTTCCTCATGACTTCCTCAATCTTGTTTGCCTGAACTCCCCCAATTTAGCTAAGCTAGCTAGTCCACGAGCCCCAGGAACCCTCTGTTCTCTACCTACCCATTATTGAGATGATGGATGTGTGCCACCATACCTGGCTTTTTTATGTGAGTTCTGAGGACTGAACCCAGGTCTCCATGCATGGCAAGTACTTTACCCATGGAGCCTCCTCCCCAGCCCCAGGTCGGGTTTTGAATAGCTCAGCTCTCTCAGCCCACTGTAACTTGGTCTCTGTTTATTTTTACTTCAACTTGCCAGTCTAGGCTTGTGTCCGCTTTCAGCATACTGGCCATGGAAATCTAAGCAAACCTTTTCTGCTTTCACGCTGGAAAACAGGGTTTTTTTTAATGAGCTAGACATATACAAGAAGATGGTATCTGTGGGAAAGATGTCTGTTTTTTCAGATCCCTTGTAGGCAGGGAGACGACAAGCAAAGACACGCCACTGTGGGCACACAGAGCGGGAGGAGGCTCTGCCTGGTTCCCACACTCCGCTCTGGTGCCTGAAGCCATGTAGACAGCTGGATGTAATCACCATTCCCATCTCGGCTCACCTCCCAGACTCCTCTCCTGGGGCCCTCTTCTCTGGAGGAAGCATTTGGCTCTTGGCTTATGCATCACCCCTACTTCGAAGGAGTAGCAGCCTTGAGGAGAGAGCCCACACTGCACTCCTCCCACTGACCGCAGAGCACTGCCCCCAACACTGCCAGCCAAGAGAGGCGCTCCGGTTCATCACGAAGGTTATGGATCCTGGATTGATAGGAAACCGCTCCACCAGGCAAAGTGCTAATTGGAGCTGAAGCTGAAGGCAGCTGACCTGGAAAACTTTCTCTCCTCCATGACCCAGTTAGAACCCCCAGCTGTCCAGGCAGGGATGGACTTAGCAAGTGGAAGCCCAGGAGCGTGCATTGGACACCTACTACACCCTAGCCATGCAACAAGAGTCCTCTTCCATGGCCTCGCTCAACGGTCTTGGAAATGGCTCATTAAGTACTTTTATTTTGTTTTTAGAGCCGAAGAAGAGGAAGAAGCCTAAGGATTCAAGGGAATTGCTCAAAACCACACACCTAAGAAATGAGAGGAAGCAGATTTGCGGGGGCCTTTTGATCTCCTAAATCCTTCATTTTTCAAATTCCTCTGTTGCAGGGGGAACACAAGCTCAAATGCCAAGAGGAGCCTGGCACCAGACAGAGAAGTGACAGCATTAGTCATATTGGAGATGGCCTGAGGGTTCTGGAGCAGAATCCAGTCTCTGGTCTAAGTGATTTATAGGCATTAACTGGTTTAATCATCAAAGGACCCTATGTGCAGGGCTGTTATTGGCCTCAGTCCGTAAATCAGGTCAAACAGCTCCCCCTCGATCATAGTGACTCCTATCTTTGGACTTGAATTTGAACCCAGATGGAATCTGGCCGTTATGTGTTTGCTTGTTTGTTTTTACAAACTGGAGAAGGCACATCCCATCCAGAGGGGACTGTGATTTCCAATCTTACAAACAGATGCTTTGTAGGAATGACAGGCCAATGTGGCAGCTGAAAACCTAAGGGTTTTAGGGAACATCTAGCCCTTCAGATGTTGGGAATCATTAAACAAAATCTTCGTGATTGACTTTCTCCCGCTTCCCTCCTGACAGAATGTCTCCAGAAGCCCCATTGGCCTCTGTCTGCAGCCTGTCTTATCTTTGGGCTTTGCCAATGCTCTGGATAAACCTTTGAATCTCCTCTGTGCTCCTGGTTTTTCTTCTCTCCCTGCCTCACACCCTCCAAGGGAAAAAACAAACAAACCTGGAACCAATTTAACTTGAGACTGAGGCTAATTCACACGTGGCTTCCCTAGAGATGTCTACGTCCTCACTTGTATAGCTCAAACACCACGCTCAGGTGACTGGCGGCCAGGTGGGAGTTTAGGTAGTGTTACAAGGTATTTTCAAGCTGTGAGGTTGGCCCAGCTCATGTCACCGGGGCCAAGACTCAGGCCGAGCTGCCTGATTGTTGTTGATTTCCTTAGCCAAAGCCACCATAGACGGCTTCTGACTAGGGTCAAGAAGAGCCGGGCTGGGTAGGGCAGGGGAAATATGCAATATCCCAGAGATCTATGACTACAGTCCTGGCATGTGTAGACACACAAGGGGAGCCCTGTGCTCAGGCACAGCCAGAGTCTAACCTTTAGACCTCTCCTTTATTGTTGGCTGGTGGGAAGGCCTTTGTAAAAACTCTGTCCTTGCACGGGATTCCCTCTGTCTCAGAGTGCAGCTTTCACACTGCGGTCATGGTTGAGAGAGTGCATCCTTTGGACAATGTGCTTAAAGGCAGTGCGTTCTGAGCCACATTGCGGGGCAGGGGTGTGGGGTGTGGGTGGAGTTTCAGAACACTAGCTCTCAGACTTAGTCTCTGTGATGGAGCCTCAGTCTGTATAGTCTGAAAAGCACAGGTTGGATCCAACACAAGATGTAGCACAGTCTTTACCCATAAACTCCTGTCTGGCTTTCTTCACAGGTACTATTTCCACAAATTGCAGGTGTGTAACTGTCTGTGCCCTTTCAACTGTGTGTATATGTGCACATAAGTGTTTGTATGCCTGAGCACTACAAGATGTGGGCAGCTTGGGGAACAGTACATTTAAATCATCTTATCCAGGAAATCACTTAAAATCAATACTGCCTGGAATTTTCTTACAACAAGAGCCATAGAATTTTAATATTACCTGAACACACACACACACACACACACACACACACACACACACACACACACACACAGTAGAGCAGGCAAGTAGACCATACTACGCCCTTCCCCATGGTTCCAGCTCTTGGGTAGAGTCTCTGTGTCTCCCACCTCCTTCATTCCATAAGTATATCCTTGTGTAAGGGCTTGGGACTGCTGCCCAGCCAAAAGAAAGACTCTAGAACATAGTTGCTTCTACAGACCTTGGTGCAATTGAGAAGGAAGCTCTCCTTTTTGGGAGAGGACAGCTTCATAGCTGGGCTCTGGTGTTGGCAACAGAACAACAGATGTTAAGCCTCTGTCGCATACTAGTTGGGGCACAGCCTGTGCCCCTTGCATAGTAGTGCCGGCCTTGAGTGCCAAACTACTTACCCCTTTGCAGATGGCCACAGCTTCCTTGGACATGGACTTGGGATATGCCACATTGTGCTCCATGATGGACTGGAACAGTTCATCCTCATCCTCCCCTTCAAAGGGTGCCTGTGGAGCAGAGGGCAGGGTGGGAGAGGAACCCTTGCCTGGCCCTCCTCCCAGCTTTCTCTGACCACCAGGGCTTCCTCCCAATTCCCATCTCAAGGCAAGACATGCCAGGGCTTTCATGAGAGAGAAGATGATCAACAAACTTAAATAACCCCAAGGCCAGGCAAGTCAGAGGTGCTAAGATGTATGAGCTATGACCGAGTTGTCACTTTCTTCAGAGACTGTGTGGCTGAAAGTGGAGGACCATTTTCTCACAGATCACTTAAAATTCAATTACCTGGCCGGCCAGCATTTCATAGAGCAGCACTCCAAATGCCCACCAGTCCACAGACTTTCCATAGGGCTGATATGCGATTATCTGGAAAACAGAACACACCCTATCAGAGCGGCAGGTAGCCCCTGTGGCTGGAGACTGAATTCACCAAGGAAGAGTGGACTAGCGATGGGGCAGAGAGTCTCAGGTATGGTCCTGACCTTCTGTGCAAGGTGACCGTGGCTGACACACTCCCAGATTTGAGCGGGGTCTCACAGAGTGAACAGAGAGGACAGGGTGTACCCGAGCTGTTTCCTCACATTTGATGCTTGGGGAATGAAGGGCACACATCGCCAAGGCCCCTGCAGCTGGGCAAACATCTGTGTGTGCCACCTTGCCTTTTTAAGCACCGGGGGCGATGTGATGTTTTTAATTTCTGTGTATGACATTTTCCCAAGGAGCAGCTATTTTTGTTTCTCACTATAGAGTAAAAACATCTACACAATAATGTTGATATACTTAACGCCACTGAACCACACACTTAAAGACGGTTAAGATGGTAAATTTTACAACACGTGGGATTTTTGTTTTTCATCTGTTTGGCTTATTTGATTTTTTTTTTGAAGGTGGGTAGTATTCAACCCAGGGCCTCATGAATTCTGGGTGACTTACACTGACCCACACTCCCAGCTCTGTATGGTTCTTTTGAACCACGATTAAAATATAACAGTTTAAAATGTAAGTGTATTTGTGATTATTTTGCATCTGGTTTTATTCAGAAAGTAGAGATATGGTAAAAAAAAAATTGTAAGAAACCATCCATAATTCTTTGTCAAGAGAAAAATCATGACAAACAAGGTCTGTTCCCTGCTCCATGACTGTATATCAGATGGGATGTTTGTTATTGACTGTATATTATATTGGATATGTATTCATGACTACATAGTAAAAGGGGTGTGTATCTATATCTCTATATTAAACGGGGTATGTCTTCTACTTAAGCACATGCACTTCAGAGGTGGACACTGTTAGGATTCAGGCATTATGCTGGCCCCTGTCACCTGGCAGGATGAACCTAGGCAGTACCCTGGCCAGCCCAGGGTCCTATGGCTGCTGCATCACTACCTAGTCTGTATACAGGTACAAAGGTCCCTTTAAGAGAGAAGCTCCGCCCATCCATCTCTCTTTTCCCACTGCTCTTCTGAAGAGGCAGGCTGGTCCTTGCCTCTTCTTCCTCTTCCTCTCTGTATTTCTCTTTCTTTCTTCCCTCTCCTACTTCCTTTATCTCAATAAAACTCCCACATAAGCCCTGTCTGCATGGTGTATTTGTCTCCTACCCTCCGTGAGGCCTCTGGCTCTCACCCGCCAAGGTCTCTCCTGTGCTGTTTTACAACAGACACTCACTCCATGGAGTATGCTCCACTCTGCATTTCCATCGGATTTGTCTGTTGGCACACTGGTTGCTTTTTAGGATATTATTTTTACTTTGAATTATGAGTGAATGTCTCTATGTATGAGCACATGCATATGAGTGCAGTGGCCCCGGAGGCTCGCTCAAATTCTCTTGGAGCTCAAGCTATAGGAGTCATGAGCCACCTCATAAGGGTACTGAGAACCAAATTTGGGACCTCTGGGAAAGCAGTGGGCATGCCTAGTCACTGAGTCATATCACCAGACCCCACCGTTAGTTTTTATCTCTGCAATGGATCCCACTGAATGTATATACACACAAAAATCTGTCTTAAATTCCCAATTGTCCAATTGCTTCCATAAATTAAATGGCACCTATGGCTGCCTGGTTTTGAAAGCTGTGTGACTACCATCCAGGGTGTAGAGTGGAGAAGAAGCTGCATCAGAGACAAGGCTGACACAGCACAGGCTGAGGGCTGAGCTTTGTGGGCCAGAGGGTCTAATGCATCCTGATAGCTATCTGCCAGTACGGCCTGAAGGAAAGGTACTTAACTTCTTCTACAGACCAGATACACTATGCATGCATTGGAGTTGTTGTAATAAATGAGATACTGAGCACCTCTTATATCTCATCCTTCAGGTTGCCTTTTGTTAGAATGCTCTGTAATTCAGTTATTGCTTGTTTGACTCAATAAAGGCATTGGAGTAAACGTTATAAAGACAATGTCTGCTTCCTGAAGCCTGCCTCCCACCCTGGCTTCTTTCCAAGTAGAAACCCATAGATGATGGTCAAGGATAAAGACTTCCATCAGCTAAGAGTCACGAGTTCCAGGGCTCTGCAGGACAACATGGCTATGGCAGTTAATGACAATGAGTTGCATCTGGAAAACTACGGTGACTGCCAGGGACTAGAGCACACACCTGCAATCCTAGCACTTGAGAGACGAAGACAGCAAGATCGCTGTTCAAAGCCAGCCTGGGCCACACAGAAAAACCGTGCTTGGAAAAAAAAATCACTGAGGGCCGGTGAGATATCTTAATGGGTAAAGCACTGCTGTATGAGCCTGGTGACCCGAATGCAGTCCCAGAAGCCAGGGGGATCCAGCTCCAAGGAATTATCCCCTGGCCTCCACAGGTGTGTGTGTGTGTTGTGGCATATGCATGCCCACATACATATACAATAGTAATATTTTTTTAACTGCTGAGTGTAGATTTTAAGCAAAAAGTTTAAGTACACGAGTTTATACATATGCAAATTAGCTCCACTCAGCCCTTCCACGTGTACAAAACATGTTGTACACTATAGCTATGCATATTTTTATTCAGAAATTTAAAATAGACGAATAATGAGACAAAAGAAGAAGTAAATAAGAAGTGTGCTCTGAACAGAAGTGACAGCAAGACACAGCCTCTGTGAGAAGCTTCTCGGTGGCCGTGTTTTCACACCTTTAAGGTACTTGGTGTTTTATTTGCTCCTCCTGACAGCCCAAGAAGTTAATCCTTTCACCAAGGAAAATAGAGTTGGGAGGGTGAGAGAAGCTGCCAGAGGTGATGTGGCTAGTCCAAAACAAAACCTGACCAAAGACAGAGCCCCCTGACAGTGAGCTGGAGGAAGAGGCAGTCAGCAACAGTGCAGCTCAGAGCATGGTGTCCTCAGCAGCCCCGTAACCAGCAAGGACTGGCCGGAGACCGGGACCAGACAGGGATTTCTGATTCAAGGGGTAAAGGGTGACATTTAAGCCTCCTAAAGATTTGAAAGCTCCCCCATGACTCTAAGTATAGCTAGAGTTGGAACTAGGACTCGCTGAACGAAGGATACACCCAGGGACTGTGTCAGAGTAGGTCAGCTACTACGAAGAACTAGTCAAATGCTAACCAGCCTGAGTGTGCCACACAGGGATACACAAGGACACTTACTTCGCATGTGGCACGCATCAACGACACACAGACAGACTGGAGCATCCTTACCCTCGGCAGCATTTGAAATCCACGTGTCATCTCCCAGGCAGATTTTCTCCACCTCTACACGAGCACTCGCGTACTCGGAGGGAACACACAGCAGCACTCTGGATGCTACTGCTGCTGTCTATTAACAGGGCTATCATATTTGTTATTCCTTGTTTGTGTGTTTCGTTTTATTTTTACCCTTCATTTGTGGAACAGTTTTGCTATGAAGTTCAAGTTGCTCCTGTCTCAGCCTCCTGCGTGCTTAGAGGGCGGGTGGGTACAACCATGCCTAGCTTGATTTTATTTTGTTCTTTTACCAATAGGTCTTGAAAACATGTCATTTTTCATTTACATTTAACTTTCTCTCTTGGATTGGTGAAGAGTGATATTTTCTACGATCTATAAACCACAGTCTCCCTGCTCTTGTCCTATTAAGGGACATTGTTTCAGGTGAGTTTGCACAGACATGCTTTGATCGTTTCAAGGTGACACGTGACCTCCTGACCCAAATGTGGTGTGTGTTGGTGAATCGGTCCTTTATTGATAGTCATAAATATTGAGGTTCTCTCTTATTTTTCATTATTAAGAAATAAGGCTGGAATGAAGGAAGGACTTTGGAGGCATGCCCTTTCTCTGTGTGTCTGTGTGCATTTATCTCTGTGTGCAACCTGTTTCTAGAAAGGAGCTGCTTGAACACAGAACATGTAGATTTTCAATATTCAATCTCGTTCTTTAGCCCCATAGGGAACCTTCGAGACAATTCTTGTCTATCAAGTGACTAACAATGAAAAGAGCAATCTTGGGATGCCTCTCCCTCCAAGACTGCGACATGGACTCACCAATTACTATGCCATGTCGTGTTGGGAAACCCTAGTGGTTGACCACTTCCTGTGAGTGGGAGGGGACTAGTTAGATAAGATGTCACCCTTTCACCTCTATCTTCATCCCGGAAGACAAAACTGTGGCTTCCTAGAATGCATCCACTACACAATGTAGCACAGCTGCATCATGTCAGCCCAGAGGCTCTGTTCCCTTCCTGTCTCTCACTCTCAACAAACACTCCAATGTCACAATCAGGAGGCATCAAAGGCCGAGAGCCATCACAGCCTGATGATGGATGTGTTTTTACTGATGTGTGTTGGATCATTCTTTTGAGAGTTATTTAAAAATTCTCCTAAGTCTTGACACATTGGGAGCCTGAGTTGCTGCTGATTTGCAAGTGAGAGCTCCAAGAAATGACTTAGAAAGCAGGACCCGAGTGAGTCTAAAGTTCCCAGGCACCACCCTCAACTTTTTCCAGGCCTCTCATGACTGTCTGGGAGCAGGAGGGACACCACTGCCGGTAGATGCGCATGCTCACCTCTGGGGCAATGTAGTCCGGAGTGCCGCAGAAAGTCTTGGTTGTCACCCCATCCCAGATGTTCTCCTTACACATGCCAAAGTCCGCGATCTTGATGTGCCCCTCAGAATCCAGCATCACGTTGTCAAGTTTTAGGTCACTGTGGCGGATATAAGGGTTTGGGAACTTAGTCACATGCTGCTTCTTTTAAGTCAACCGACAATCCTTCGATATGAATACATCACACGTCTGTGCTGGGAGCTTCGAGGATACCCACGCAAAATGAAACAGGCTTGTTCCTTGGGCAGCTCACAGTCTGGCAGGGGGAATATGACAAAGGGGCCACAGACCTCCGTGCTTTCTCTCTCTCCAGAGTGAGCTGGGCCAAATGTATCACTAAAACACAATGCAACAGTATCTCAGGGAAGAGAGAAGCCCTTAGAAAAGCAAAGAACACAGAACCACAGTTGACTCTGGGATCCAGGAGTAGCCCACGAGTTAGGCTTTCCACCTCAGATATCTTCTGTTCTATAAGAAGGTATATTTTTCATGAAAATAGTATTTATGAAATGCCTCTGAAGATATTGGAGTTCAAAAAACATAGACTCAGAGAAATTACTTTAGCTCCAAGTATTCCTGGCTATTCTAGTATAAAGGTCAGCATTCAGGAGCTCCAGCTGCCCCTTCAATCAATAGGTATCTGTTGCATATCTACCATGTGTCAGGCAGTATTCCTGGGGCTCGATGCATTAGTTACGAATGAGAAAAGTAAGCATATTTCTCCTATTCCAATTAAATCCCAGTGTTGAGCCAAGATAACTAATGTTTCACTTATTTGGATTCTGATCGGCAAGATGGTGAAAAGGAAGACGACAAAGAGATAATAACGGTGGAAAGAGAGGTCGCTATTGGACAGGCTTCTAAGATGGCGAAATCGGGGCTTTAATCTAAGGAGTCTGTGCTCTGCTCTCATCCCTATATTGCCATCTGTGTGAATTAGGAAGGGTTCATGTTCTGGGAAATCGCTGCCTGTCTTCTCTCTGTAAGACTGCTCCCACACCCATAGGGTTATCTTTCATACATCCTCCTCCCTAAATATCTACTCCAGTGTCAGCGTGTTGTGCACCAGTGCGTAAGGATGCTCAATGGGGCAGACTGTTCTATTTCTAACAAAAGACAAGGAAGTCCAGTTCTCCAGGAGGTATGGAACCTACTTCCTAACTCAGAGCTCTCTCTCTCAGAGAATCTTGATCAGGTTCTGAATGCCTGTACAACTCTTTCTTTCCTGATCCTCAAGTCATGTAATGGGCTTGGTGATGAACTTGACCTCTGGCCCCAAGAGTGGTCTTACGGGACTGTAGTTGTCTATGGAAATAGCTGCTCACAGCGATTGGCTCAACAACAGCCATGTGAGCCATTGGAGAACCATGAAAAATTTTGACACCATCTCCGTTACCCTGAGTAAAGAGGTAAGCTCTTTTACGCTGGGATGACGCAGGTGCTAAAATATAATTTTAGAAGCTCCAGTCCCGGGATGAAGAACAGAAAGCTAATAAAGATAAATCAGCACCTATAAGGGCACATGCTTTCAGGTGTGTCCACAGACTTCTCCATGGCAGCCAATAAATCCCTCCACTAAGTTAAGTGAGTCTGAAATTGAGTTGATGTGGTCCCTTCAGCGGAGTAGATATCTTAACAACATATCATAACCTCCTATCTGTCTGTGAGGTCTCTTCATCCCGGAGGAGATTGCACCCATCGCAGACAGCAACCTTTCCCTCCCAAGTACCTTTGGCATCACCCATGGGACCGATCTTAGACAGTTTTCATACCTGTCTTCAAGGCATTGTCTCCGAATGCCAGGCTAGAAACCACGAGTACTGCACTATGTAACAATGAAACACAACAGATGCATGTGTGCATTTGCTACACAAGACACCTCTTAGCTTGACCATATGCCCAGACACAGGCAGCTGGGGCACTTAACCTGCTCTAGATGTGAATTACCACGACCAGCTTTCGTATGTAGGTGGTGGGGATCTGAACTCAGGTCTTCATGCCTGCACTTTGCCCACTGAGCTATCCCCTCAGCCTTGAAATACTTTGGTTGCAGTTTTCCCCTGTATCAAACTCTTAGTCTGGAGGGCTGGAACATTTATCTCGAAGAACTCCATTAAGGAAAACCAGCACCGACCTCAGAGTCAGCGATCAATAAACCAGATACTAAGCCTAACAAAAAGGATCTTTTAGCCTCCGCTGACCTCCGTCCATGTGTAGCCTGCTCCCCGGAAAAGGAAAATTGAAAAATTTGTCATCTTCTTTCCTTAAGAACTGCACTACCCAGGACGAGTGAGGGCAGGGATTTTGAAATCATGTATACTCCACATAGGCAGCAGAGCCCTAACTACACTCTGAATATTCGTCCTTATGCCCACAGGTAAGTGTAGTCATCACCCTGCATCAAAAAACTTCTTTTTGCAACAGATGGAAACAATCACAGAAAAGCATACCCGATAAAGAGACATAGCTGTGGGGCCCAATCACAATGGCTACCTCTACAGTATAACTCCCACACCTAAGGCTCAGAAGAGGGGGTGGGAAGAGTGTAAGAGCCAGAGGATCAGGGAGTTTGCTGTGAGATTGCATCTCCTAGTAACACTAGAAGCTACACCCATAAAGTCTCACCTATATGACTTGTTCAAATGTGAGCTGAACAAGGACAACAACAGACGTGCCGGTGGGGATGGGAGAAAGACCTTACACAAAAACCACAGACAGCTAAGGAACACTTGGCGAGGGAGAAGTAATCTTCTCCAAGGAAAAGCACACCAATTGCTTGGTTATCCAACTCCAAATGATCACTCTGAAAACATGCATACAAGTTACATTCTACAGACTGAGCAGGTTATACTAATGTATTTGAAAATATGTGTGTGCACAAACATATGTGCAACAATTAATGAAAAAAGAGACCAGGAATTTGAAAGAGAGAGAGGAGAGGTAGATGGGATTGTGTGGAGGGAAGAAAGGGAAGGGAGAAACCATGCAGGACCCATGCTATCAAGTAGAGATCTAAATGAAGAAGGAAGAGATTTGTAACACTTGAAAGTATTTTTCCATTGTAGAGGAAGTTTATATGAAATCATAAAATTATATATATTTGTTGTGCATTTTTACAATTTTATTTGATTATTAATGTCTAGAGCTCTTTCAACTGAGTTTCTTAATAGTGAGCAACAGAAAACAACTTTAATGATTTTAATATAGAAGGGAATCTATAGAAAGATATTGAGGAGTTCACAGAATCTCTGAGGAGGATGAAGAACACAGCAGGGAGGCTTTACAAGGCAGAACCACGCCTGATCAAAATGCAGAGTGGGTACAGCGAAGCTACACTGGCATTACGACTAGATACAGACATTGCTTCTTGTTCCATGAGGCCCTGAAGCTGTACTCTACAAGTTACTGCCCACATCTGCTTCTCCTCTTGCCTCAGGAAACCAGCTGCAGCTGGTGACTGTGGCCATTCTCAGCTATGGTTTTCCTTGGTCACCAGTTTTCTTGACCCATAGTATTGGGTGAATACAACAGAATGTCTAAGCCTGAGCCATGGGCTTGACCCTGCTCATAGAAGCTGTGCATGCAATCATTTCATATCTCCTTATTTTGAATATAATATCTTACTACGTAGCTCAGGTTAGCTTTGGACTCATCATCCTCTTGCTTTATGTTCCCATGTTCTAGGGTTATAGATATGTATAGCTATAGTTGGGTTTCTAGTCTTCACAGTAAGAAATGGACTTGGTAAAAAAAAAAAAGTCCACCATATTAACAAAGGAGAATGAAAAGGGGAATCTATTGATAGAAAAGAGAGATAGATAGATAGATAGA
>NW_004949209.1:332006-358375 GCF_000317375.1 Microtus ochrogaster | reverse complement strand
AGACAGACAGACAGACAGACAGACAGACAGAGCATTTTAGAGAAGAGGTTGTCTTAGGACCTGAATTGTTCATCAATTCCAAATCTCAAAGCAGATCCTGGTATGCTGAAAATGAGCCTTAATCCCCATCTTAGCAAACACGAACTCAGTTTCATTTCCGGGCCTGGGTTGTCTTCTAACATATGTCTTAGTTCACACTTAATCTTCTCAGGAGCCTGGTTGGTTCTATTCTTTGAGAGGCATGTCCTATGCAGGAGTAAGACCTACTGTCAGTACATCAGGTGAAATTCTTAATTAGTGCAAATTTACCCATAGTTCTTGGTTTTGGAGATTAAGCAGTGACTAAAGTCATTGGCTTGAATATAGGGTCACATCACACCGATGACAATTCCCTTCTATACAGAAGGTAGTGTGTGCCTTCTGAGGCCAGAATTACTTCCAGCACAAGATGACCCCATTATGAGAGGGACACTTGAGAGACTGAAGGATTCCAAAGTTTCATGTTATAATGACACGGTGGCGCGTGTTCACTGAGGGCAATCGTTGTCAAGATGACCAAACTATTTAAAACTAATTGATTTGCCTTTCTGATTCTGTACATTCACTGGACGATCTATGAGGCAGACAAAACCACTTTTCCCAATGCATTAACTTCTTCATTATCAGGGGAAGAAATGGGGGTGTGCCATGCTCGGAACAATATCATCTCTCCTCCCGATCCCATGCCACTGCTGCTGAGCAAATCAAGCTGGGCTCCATGGGACTCCTGCAAGGCTTCTCCTTCCATTGCTCTTTCCCCTAACAACTCTAGCTTTGCCTCCACCCACCTGGAAACAGCCAAAGTTGGTATCTCCCTATAGTTTGTCCATATCCTTCAGCTCTCGAATAAGGGGTCCAAGACCCCAGGCATCTCTAACCCCAGGCAAAAATTCTCATTCCTTCTGTGTTAGAAAGGTGACCATTGATCCCCAGCACCAGCAGCCCCCTTCTGTATTCTCTATAGGTCACTTCTGTCTCTTGCTCGACAGCTGTCATCCCTTGGAACAGTACTCAACACATAGTAGGCTTTTGATGAATATCTGCCAAACCAATGAAAGGAATGGGCTTCTATGACTCTTCAGGGGCCTTTAAATAGACCCTTGCCCATGCTAAGAGCTGATAAAAGCACACGCCCCACCAGGTCCTATTACATAACAGCCAGTCAATTCCCCCGTAGCCTGTGCCATTCTCATCGACGTAGCACAAGAGGAACTGTACGCCCTGGACTCGCTGACAAATCGCAGCCTCGGGCTCGCTACCCTGCCTTGCATGAAATATAAAATGGTGTGACTCATACAGCTATGATCACACACTTGTTTCTCCACAAACCGGCAAATGCCAACTTCTGAAGTTAATCCTGTCTTTCAGGGAGAGCAACTCAGAGATTTATTTCCAAATTGCAGCTACATGCAAGGAAAATGGTTGCATAATCATACAGCCCTGCCACATTCTGCAAGTTAATTCTTTCCATGCTTCCTGGATGTGCAGGTCCAGAAGAGTGTTGGCACCCTCTTGTCAGAGGCACGTCTTCTCAGAGACTCAGTGTCCTCGTGTTTGAGGTCCCAAAGAATCATGGGTGACACAGTCCATCAAGATTTTTCTATCACCATAGACAGCTGCCCAAACTTTGCCAGGGCAGTGGGCGATGCTGCCTGGCAGAACACATGCCCAAGTTAGTACTGGAGAATTCCTCCCCCACCATGGATTCTAATTTTAAAAGCAGTTGAAGAAAGAGGCAGGAAGGGAGGAGCTGAGGGAGCCGTGGAGATGGAAAGAACAGCCATGCTCACTTACCGGTAAATGATGCCCTTGCTCTGTAAGAAGAACAGACCGATGGCGATCTCTGCAGCATAAAATCTGAAATTAGAGAAGAACGGCGATGGAGAGAGTCAAGGACACCATGTGCTTGGCAACTCCCAGAAGTCGCTATCACATTGAACAAGGCACAGGGCATGGAGAGCCCACTATGGACTGTCAGCTCTACATCTCATAAAGTGCTGAACACATGGGTGGGCCAACGGGATGGCTTAGAGTAACCCACGGCAATGGGTAAAGGGTCAGCAGTTGCATAGTGGCGAGGGGTCTATAGGGTGGGTGGGCTGGTGCAGAAGGATTGTTTCCGTCTGCTGCATGTTAAAGGATTGCAGTGAGAGCACCTGGCAGCTGTAGGGAGCTTAGCATGCACTCGGCATTGTTTCCAGGGTTGTCTGTTTTAATTCAACCTAGAATGTGATGCCATAGTTCCTACTAGTACACCTTTGCTTTACCAACGAGACCAGGTGCGTTCAGGGTGCCATGGCTGTAGGCAGCCCCTTTGCTAAACAAACGGGGAAACTGAGGCTTAGAAATGAAGCCTGTGAAGAGCCTGGAAAAGACAGACAGCAAACAGTGGTCAAGCTAGGACTGGAAACAGCTGGCGTCTCAAGTGTAACTTTGTGGAAGTCTACCAAAAAGAAAAGTCTATTGGGGGGGTTCTAGGGGTACAGGTTCTGTACAGGGGTACAGAAACCAGAGTACTGTGCATCTAGGCATATTCTCAGTCCTTGTTTTGTTATGTTATTTCTTAAGGTCTAACCTCACTCTGTAGCTCAACTCTGTAACTTGTCATGTAGCCCAGGCTTGCCTCAAACGTGAAATCTCCCTGCCTAAGCCTCCCAAGGTCTGGCCACCGTGCCAGGCTCATGAAAGAGATTTTAAGAACACTTAAAAAAAAAAGCCAGTTATACCACAAGGGTTGGGACCTCAGGGATCTGTGTTGAGTCCTGATAGTACATGTCACATAGCAATGAGTTAAACCCGGGTCAACTCCATGTCCGAGAAGAAAGGAGAAGCAGTTCTAACTCTGATATTGTCACGACACTTGAGTTGGAAGCATGGGAAATAGTGTTCCTGCCTTCAGCAGGTGGGAAGATAAGAAGGAGGGCCGAAAGGAACTGCAGCCCACAGCTCTCCCAGAACTGCAGGGTGAGGCCCTCGAGGGGCTTTCGGGACTCTAGAGAAGCAACACGATCTAAGCAAACACCCAGGAAGGGGAATTGACGTTCATTCCTGTGGCTTTTTCTGTTCCTGCTCACCCACGGGGTTCTAAGCAAAGAAAAAGCTTAGTGAGATTTTTTTTTTTTTAATTTCATACATTATTTCTTACTGGCTTATGCATTGGAAGGAACAAAATGGAGAACCCACAGACCGCGGCTGCTAATCAACCTGATCCTTTATCTCCCTCAGAGTCAGAGGAGAAGAGGTGTAGGAAACAGATGAACACACACAGGTGGACCTCCCCCACAGATCCTCCACTAGTGCCAGAACCTTGACGTTTGCCCAGCTCCAGGTCTCCGTTCGCTTGTTCGTAAAGCTTGGGTGAAACTATCTCTCTCCCCGTGCTGCTCAGGATAAAATGAGACCGTTTGTTCAGTACTCGGGGGCTGGCACAAAGAAAGCTCTTAATAAATATTAGCAAACGAACAAACAAAAGCCTGCTAAGATGCTAAGACATTCTCCGAGAAAGATGGAAGACCTTCTTTAGGATTGAGGGGCCAAAAATTTTTTTAGAGATTATGAAACAACCATCGCTTTAGGGCTATGAGTTCTTAGCCAGCCTTCAGGGACATAATGAAAAATTCCCCAAACAAGCAGAATACGGTTCTCTTTGGCCAAATATTCTTCCCAAAGAGGAAGCTTTAGATGTTGAAAATCCTCATTGGCTAAAACTTCAAAGGCACTGGCACCCATTTATCCCAAGGAAAAGGCACAGCAGGAGGTCCGTCTTACACTGCGTGGGGCTCCTTGAACCGGCCAACTTGTTGGATGTGGTACATGAGGTCACCCCCGTTCACATACTCCATCACAAAGTACAGGCGGTCCTGCGGAAAGAGAACAGACAACAATATCAATCAACCCCATAGTTTCTCAGGCTACAGATAGGGAACAGGGAGTAGCTTGGATTCATGATTAAAACTGCCAGGACTCTGACGCATGCATTCTTTCACGCAGGAACTAGCATTCTCTTAAGGGTAGCCTCCGTGCCGCTGTCAGTATGCAGGCTAGCATAGGTGGAATGAAACCACTTTTAATTAGTAACAACAAATTGAAATTCATTTGTGCTGGAAAATATAATTAACACGTGGATCTTACTACTTAATTGATATTATTGTTTAGAACAGGGTTTGATGGAATAAAAAGTAGGAAATACTGGGTAGATAATTTTACAGTAGTAGGAGTCCGTGGGAGCCGATCTTCACATTGTCTCTCCAGTGATTTCACTTCCTAATATGCATGCCCTCCTGTACCACCTCCCCTCAATGACGGGGCTAATAACAGCATTTACGATTTGGGGATGAGGTCACAAAAGACCTCACAGTTTCCACACTGCACTTTCTTGAATGACGTTTTCTACGGCAGTCGTGATCTGGAGACACAAAACCAACACTAGAAGAGACCTATTGGCAAAGACCCAATGTTTCCTATCCACAGACAGCATTAGCTTTCTAGTCACGTGAACAAATCACCCTGGAAAAGACTATTTCTCCTCAGTCATGCTTTCAGGGGATTGCAGTCCCCACTGGCCACTTGACCGTAACATCATTTGAGACCAGATACTGGACTTTTAGAGAGGTGTGCCAGCCCAAATCCCTGACGGGAAGGAACTATGAAGCCGTAAGTGTTTACTGTTGCTTTAAGTCACAGAGTTTTGAGGAACTAGGTGGCAGACATCTGACCTGGTAGCCACCAGGCAATATCCACCAATTAGCAAAGTTTGAAAAGTAGCAGCCTAGAAAGATTGTTGTGGTTTGGGCCTGAAATACCTCCCCAAATGTTCCTGTGTTGGAGGCTTGAGCCCTAGCTGCGGTAGTTACCTTTCTTGACACTAACTGAAAACCCCGAGACTACTACTTAAGGAGAAGACAGGTCTGTTCTGTCCATGATCACCTGTTTCCACAGTTTGAGATTAGATTAATACGAAACCAAACGTCAAGGTGACAGCAACATGTGGGAGACCCACTCATCTGAGGGCAAACAGGAACTAGACAGAGGAAATACAGAAGGAGTCAGAACAGACAATAGTTCCTGGGAACATCCTCAGGTCACCTACTGACCTTATTGGTTCCACTGCCTACTTCACTACTTCCCAGTTAAACATCCTCATACTGGTGGAGGATTAATACACTGCCTAGACAAGAGATCTTAGGACCCAGTTACTTCCCACGAGTCCATCTGCTGGGGGCCAAGGCCTCGGTCTATGAGTCTATGAAGATACATTGTATTCAACCCAAAACATCGGTGTATCAGTGTCTAGAGGTGAAGCCTTGGGAAATTGGTTGGATCATGAGACTTCTGACTTCATTAATGGGTTAATTTACCTATGGGTCATAACTTATTAAGCTATGGGGAGGCAGTGGAACATTAGGAGATGGTACCTAGATAGAGGAAATGGGTCACTGGGACATGACCTTGGGGGGTATATTTTTGTCTCTGACTGCTTCCCTAGCCTTCCTTCCTTCCTATGCTCCACCACAGTGCTCTGCCATCATCTATAGGAAAATGGTGTGTGGGTCAAAGTGGCCATAGACTGAACCCTGTGAAGCCATGGGCCATAGACTGAACCCTGTGAAGCCATGGGCCATAGACTGAACCTTGTGAAGCCATGAGGCATAGACTGAACCCTGGGAAGCCATGGGCCATAGACTGAACCCTGGGAAGCCATGAGCCAAAATTCACCTTTTTTCCCCTTTAAATTGTTTTTTTCAGACATTTTGTTACAGAAAATAGCGATACGTGCCAAGCATATCTCAGGTATTTTCATGGTGAATCCAGCAAATTGCCCTAAATCTCTCAAGACTGAAGTTTAAAAGGAAGGTGCATGCTATCGTGACCTTCCTGTCAGGAGAAATGACATTCTGAAGAAACCCCTGCACCTTTCCCTTCAGCTGTCAGACTGTGAAGACAATAGATCCCCCAAAATTAAAATTTCCCCAGAAATCCCACACAGGGAGAAGGAGAAGCTGAAGAGCTGGTGTCCAGTCAGCGGAGGAACGCGCCTCTCAGGAAGAGATTACACATAGTGTGTCAGCCTGCTAGACCACCCTGCAGGACAGACCAGAGCCAAGACCGTGATGGGTCAGTGCAGACACCTTGAGCGGGACAGCTTAATCATGTCCAGACTCCCTCTATCGAAAGCTAAGCCGTGTCAATAACCTCCAAGAGAGACTCCCTCTTCCCTATGTGCCTATAGTGGGCAATCTAATCTCCCTTCTCTGCTTTTTATAAGCAACATCAAGAACCTAAAACAAGGACAAGTGCAGAAATGAAATGACTGGGACCAGGACAAAATCTGAATCTCAGCTTAGGGGATTTTTCACGTGTCTCTCAAGGCATGCTGTGAACTCCTTTCAGGTCAGGGGCCGTGTGAGGCTCTTTCTGATACCATGAGCATACAGGAGGTGCCCGGAGGGTGAAAGAATGCATGTTTAGAAGTCAAAGAGACTATTTAGAAACCCAGCTCTGGCTCCTGATAGCAGAGGATCTCGAGTGTTAACATTTGGGTCCCTTCATTTGAATCAGACACAAGGTGCTGTTGGTGAGGTTAATGGGGCAGAAGGCATCGTGGTCCCTGGGAAATGTCCACCTGAGATTTGACGCTTCTCCTTCTGTCAAAGAGTGTTTGCTGAATGAATGAACGGCACCCCTCTTCTTAGTTCTGTCTGGTTTAGATCATTCCTTTATTCTGCTTTCTTTTAGCTTGCAGGGCCTGCACTATTTGCAGGAAACTAAAATCCCCCTCATGTTCCCAGGCTAAAAAAACTGTTTCCTCTAAATTAACCCACCCAGTCTAAGTCAGGTCTGCTTGTTATACTCTTCCGTGGACCTCTCTGGCTGTCCCTCTGATCATATCATAGTTGGTAATTATATCTTTAACTGGATGATAGTCTGTCCCATCTGTTTATCCACTTATCCATTAAGTAAAGAAGTCATCACAGAACCCTACTAGGTAGCAGATTACAGGTGCTGGGGGAAAAAAGAAACGAACAAAACCAACAAAATTCCCTAGCATCTATGTTTCAACTTAGAAGAGTGAGTGATATTGCTAAAGAGAATACTAAAGGTAATACACAGAGTGCCTAGGGTTGCAAGGGCTACATAAAAAACAATGCAGGTTAAAGAGACAGGGATGTTGGCAGATAAGACAGGGAAAAAGACTTCCAACTACAATCAGGTGCTCAGGATAAAAGTCACTGAGAAGATGTTTGAGCAAAACCACCCAGAACAGGGATGCGTCTAAGGGAGGAAACAGCCTATGCAAAAGCCGTGGGCAGAGAGTCCACCCACTATGCCTTGGGATCCATCAGAAAGCAGTGAAAGTGGAGAACAGAGAAAAAGGGATAAAGAAAAACGTGGAAGAGGGGACCAGAGATAGGCTGACTCAGGATAGGGGATCTGAACATGAGAAAAGATACAGACTTGGGGTTTCACTTTGTGAGTGATTGTCTATGATGGATAGCACCCACCCCATGCCCACTGTCTCTGGCCAAAGCAATCCACTGATACAAATCAATGAGTAAATGGATGAAGGACACAGGAATTCGTGGGCACCTGAAGCACCATCATGAGTTGGAAGGCTCAGCAGCTTCCCTGGGAACAGGACTCAGAATATCATTCTATGTCCCTGGGCCTGCGACCCCTGTGTATGACGAAGACAGTATAACCATCCATCTCCAACAGAGTGGCCCCAGAAAGACACACAGAGCCGTACACCGTGACTCTGACAAAGACGGGGAGGGGCACCTGGTTTCTCAAGCCAGGTCCGTACTGACTTGAACAGATCACCAACTCAATTTGTGAGGCATAGCATTTTTTAAGAGAAAAAAATGAAGCAAGAATTAAAATGAATAGAACAGAAAGGGTCAAAGTCCCTTGTACAGAGCACTGAGTATGTTTCCATGACGTGTGAGTTGGGTTCTTTAACGTGTAGGTAAAGCTGCGGTCTGTTGTAAAAGTTGGTGTTACATGAAAAGCTGCAAAGCTACTGGGAGGAAAAGCTGCAGGGCAAAGGTTCCCTCTCCGAAATGAGCACGGGGTGGGAATGTCATTTTGTTACCTACCAGCTGTGCAATGACATGCAACTGTTTAGCCTCTCCGCTCTCCAGATCTCTCTTCACTTATACAGTGGATTCTCACACCTGAACAAGATGGCATATACAGACTGCCTAAGATGCTGGCCTTGGAACAAATATTTCATCCAGTGTGAAAGAAAAAAAAATCCTTCCAATACATAAGCTTTTGTGTTACTCTCTATAACCAGTATTGTATGTTTGTCAATTGTGTATTTTAAGGCATTGCACAGATAATAATGACAAAGCCACTTCACCAAGCCCTTGATGTATACCTGAGTTTTATGTATTTTACCTTTTTTTTGTATATCTAAAGGACCTACCATGGCAAGTATTAGGTCATTCTCTGCCTTAATACATGGAAGCTAATGTGGAGAAAGGTTAACAGTCACTCAGCTGGTAAGTGGCAGAGGCGGGATTGGAATCAAGATGGATCAGTTCTAGGGTCAACACTCGAAGCTTCTCACTCTACTGGCCCCAGTGAGTACAAGCATCAGGGAAGGTCCTGAACTCACAGACATCACAGAGAAATGTATGGATGCATCATCCTTCCTTCACAGCCACCAGCCCAGCATGGGAGAAGGTTCACAGTGCTCTCCCAGGGCATCCAGCTGGAGCTGGCAGGTTCACAGCAAACGGAGCAAGTCAACCAATTACATATCTTTTGAAATGGTTTCTTTCTTTCTCAGATCAATACTGTTTCCCCTTCTAACAACCTAATGAGAGGCAGGGAGGGAAATGGGAAGGTTGAATATGCGGTTTGCACAAAGGTCACGCCGAAGATGGTGGCAGAAAGCAGACAGTACACCAGAGCCAACAACACTCAGCCCCTGGTTCTTGGGGGGGGGGGGTGATGGAAAACAAGCCTAAAAATAGCATCTGTCTTTGCCACACACTGAAGAGAACCAAAACACTTGCTTTTAAAAATTATTTTTAAAACTAGCAGATGGCATCGGCCACAGAGGGAGAAGTGAGGGAGAGACTTTACTTGCTTAATTTCTGGCTAGATTAATTCAACTTGTCCTTCCCCCCCCCCCCCAAACTCGGTATTTGGAATCCCATCACCTCGATGGCTAAAGGGAACTTTACGGTTTGTTTCCACTGCTAACTGTATATGGAGAACCCGGATGTCCACCATCTTTGAATTGTACCAGGCTAGTGTTCACCTACCGATGCCTCAGATATTAAATATTATGGCTGGCATCTTGCTGTCCCTTTGCCTCTGAACACTTAATGATGTCCACTCTGTGTCAGGTAGTACTACAAAGCCCAGCCTTGACACTGTGAGGAACCCACAGTGTCCAGTGTGGAGGATTCCCCGGGCACCTCCCCAAATGCAATGTTTCTCAAAGCAGGGTAGCAGATAATGTTAAGTAACCATAGGTGCACAGGTCTGTACTTTTTATAATTTGTGGTTTTGGAGTTTGAAAATATAATTAAAGATAGGAAACTTCTCATTTCATGGGTCTTATTGCTGACGAGGAAGAATAAGGCACCTGGAGCCACACACGACAGGGCGCCATGGGAGGGACCTGATACCATCCGAAGATGACAAAGGAAACAAGGGAATTCCAGCTATTCCCCTGAATGGATTCGAGTTCTTCAGCAAGTTTAAGTTCTCTGTTAAAATGTATTTAAATGTAAATTTGAAATGTAAAATTACTTACAAATTAGTCTTAAAAATTCAGTTTATGGTTTTTTTGTTGATGTTTGTTTTGGTCTTGGTTTTGTTTGTTTGTTTTTCTGGGCATGGTAGTACAGACTTAAAATGAAGAACTTGGGAGGCTGAGACAGGAAGATTGTAAGACCATTTCGGGCTACATAGCAGAACTAAAATAAGAAAGTTAAAAATCACTTTGAAAACAGAAACGTAATTATTTATGTATGTTAAAACTTTATAAATGGAAAGTCATTGTTTCTCTAAAAAAACATAAACTTACATCTGGATTCTGCTATTTACATTCTATCCGATTTGACTTTGGTCCGTCGGTACTTTAAAGAATTTACTTTTAAAAAACAAACACCATTTGTCCATGCCACAAAATTCCTTTCCTACAGTAGTCAGGAATAACAAAGTCTGGAATGTCCAGCTGGAGGCTATCTAAAGCAAACCTTAAACAGAGGCAAGTTTGAGAACTTTCTCTGAGCATTGATTTTTTTTGGTGTGTGAGTCATGGTATTAGTCATTATAGGTACCCAGATAAAGAGTAAGCTACATACCTTGTCTCTGGAGCATCCAAACTCTTGGCTAAAATATACATATAACTAATTCAAACCACAGTCAAAATAAATGCAATATAAGAAATGGCATTAAGAGTCCCAGAAGTGAACCTCCAGACCTGAGCTCACTATAGGGCCTCTTCCGCAGCTCCCAACTCTTTCCCAATTCGCCCCCTCCTCCACAGCTCCCTGAAACTTGGCTTTGCTTCCCACTCTTCTTACAAAACCATGGTCTCAAAAATTGCTAGTCCTCACACCCATGGGTTTTGATGATTCCTATATGGACCCTCTCCCCATATAGGAATCATAACGTATTTATTGAGGATTAGCGCAAAGCCTACCACGGCTCTCCCGCTCCTGTCACAGCTCAGAGCCTTCCTCCGGGCTGATGCGCGCTGACTTGTATTTCTATCCTTCCCCTCTCTCCTGAGCTCCAGTCGGCTCCAGCTGGCTCCAGGACATCTCTAAGTGGGTGTTCCACTGTCATCTCCAATTAAAAGCTCAGAATGGCAAATTCACCATCTTTCTCTTCAGACTAGCCAGTCTGCTCGGCCTTAAAGCGCCTCCTCCAGACTGAGGCTGCTCTGACTTTTCCCTTTGGCCTGCAAGCTGAATGTGGCTGCTGTGCAGTCTTGGCTCTCTTTATTTCTTGCATTCCATCAGCAAATCAAAAATAAGTAAATAAATAAATAAATAAGCAAACAAATAAGTAAAAATGTTGGTCTTATCACGTACAATGGTTGTACAGGACTTTCCAAATTTGGAATCTGAGTACAGGGGACAGTCATTTAAGATGATGGTTGCGTGGTATGTGCACAATTCATCTGAGGGTCCGCACATGGAACCGGGGAGTGCAGAGAGACAGTCCTCCCTCAGTCTAGCTGAAATAGTGGGGCATGATGCCCGTGTGGTGGTGAGGGGCTTCTGACATTTTCTCTGTGGTGATGGTATATACGTGTGTGGCGTCTGCACCCAAGTGCCCACGTTTGTCTGTGCAGTCTTGAGGATGGCATTGAAGGGCCTGCTTTATCACTCTGCCTTATTTCTTTCAGACAGGTCCTCGATGCTCTGAAACAGGCAGTCTCAAGTTCTAGTGAGCCTCCTGTCTCCCTGCACACAGACCCTGCACTAGGGTTGCCGGTGCTGCATGGAGCTGTGCCCAGCTGTTTATATAGGGTTGGGATCCAAATTCAGTTCCCTGTGCTTGTGGGACCAGCACTGTTATCCACTAGGCCATCTTCCCAGGTCCCTTGCCACGTTTAATTAGACCTTGGGAAGAACGCGAACCACGTGGGCAGCTTTTGTGCCACACTCTAAGATGAGTTGCGGTAAGTTGTCTACGTCAAGATTTTTAATGATTTTTCAAGGCTGGTCCATGAGTTCAATGTGTCTGAAAGTTGCTCCCTTTATCGCACGCAGCCATCTGCTTCTCTCCAGAGGAGCCGTGAAACGCGGTGACTACGAGCTCTGGCTTTGGCATCTGCCAGTCCTGGTTCACACCCTAGTTATACGGGATACTTGCTCTGAGACCTTGGGTTGGTTATTCACACTCTCTGTCTTCCCAAACAAAGTAGACACACAGCAGCTTCTCCTCCATATGGGAGAAGATGACACATGCCAAGTCTGTGTGAATTCACAGAGCTTCATTGAGGTGCATGTGTGGTCAAGGACCTGCATCCACACTCAACTCTCCTTTCTCCCATTGGATAGCTTGAGGATCCCAATCCCAAACAAGAACTTGCTGCTCTTTTTGTTTTAGCCTCCTATTGCCCTTTCGCAGACGCAAAAGTTCTCAGGGTTAGAAGCACCTTTCTTCTTCTGTGGCTGTCATAGATTTTAGACTACGGGATACATATTCCAAGACCGCCATTGAGAAAACAGAGACCCCAACTGCCTTTATCTCCACCTGCCCTAGCGCCTATACTCAGTTTGCATTTCTGCTTCCTTACCTGCCCGCAAGAGCCTCTAATCATTGGAACCTTGTTTCCCTCATACCTGCCAAAGTTTCCAGGAGCCCCTTGGGTACTAGCTTCTTTTCCTCTGAGGCGCTGAAGACTCCGTCTGTACCTGAATCTTCCCGGACTCCACTGGCATCCTATTCCCTAGCAGGAGCACCACTTACCCTCCAAGTAGTAAGAACACTTGGTATAGGGTTCCTACTGGGGTAGTAGTACCCAATGAGCTCTTGGCCAGGCCATGAAAGAATACCTGACATAAGCTGAACCAATCAGATTCTCTTTCCCATGAATTGGAACTCAGGGAATCTGCTGGATATGGACGAGGGGAGCCACACTTGCCACTAGCAGTAAGAAACACAGAAATAATAATAATAATAAAAAAAAGCAGACAAATCTTCCCTCGGCTTACAAATTCTAGGTCCTTCCAAGGTCAAGCACATCTGTGCCTTTGTTTCTTCCCCATGAAGTCTTTCTTAGTGTCAGTAATTGCTTTTGTTTATACGTGAGGTAACTAAGTGTGGGATAGAAGTGTTTTGTTTCATATAACCCAGTCATCTCTCATCAAAACCTTTGCTAGAACCTTCTTTAGCATTGCCCTCAGGCCCCATCACACCCTAGCCTGAATCACCATTGCCCCTTGGATGGTCTTCGGATTCAATGGTCAAGACCGTCCCCATCTCTAGTTTTGCCCTCCTTTGTATTCTGGGTGATGCTTCTCCCAGCATGCCTTGCAGCTGAGTTATTGCTGGGCCATGGCAGCAAATTTGGGGAGGAAGTAACTTCTGTCCTTCAATGACTCATGAAATCTAATTCTATTTAAAAAAAAAATGAGAGAGAGAGAGAGGGAGAGAGAGAGAGGTGCATATGTTCAATTGAAAAGAAAACAGTTAAAATAGATGTTTTGCTGAAGAAATTTAACTGCTTGTGCCCACTGGCGGTTGGGAAATTACATGAATGTGCCTGGCTGACAATTGTCCCCAAGAAAAACTGCAAAAAGATGGGAGGAAATGAAGTTATTTTGTGCCCGTGCAGCAAGGGGCCCCAGCCCAGCTCTAATCACAAAACCAACTTCCACTTGGTGTTTGTTAGATTCGCTTTACCGTCTCTTTTAATCCCCGTGTAATGGGCTCCCTTTATGAGATGATAAAACCCACATTCAGAGCTGTTAGTGACTTTCTAGGAGTCCTGTGACCGGCAATCACAGGCCCATAGCCACCTCCTTGGGGAATGCATCCTTTGCCCCGTGTGTTTCTGGGCCAACTCACTGGAGCTGCTTTGCCTGAGAGTGGCTCATCTAACAAGTAGTTTTCAAAAACTTAACTCTCTTCTAAAAGCTTTTGCATCTATTTTGCCATCTTGTGGCAATTTAAAAAAGTTTAAGAGACTGAGATGGCTCATAGGTTCTTACCTACGAGTGTCCTCGCTTTGCTGTGTAAACATGAGGGCCCGAGTTCTAATCCTCAGCATCCATGTGTGTGGATCTTGGGTGTGGCTGCATGTACCTGTAACCCCAACTCTGTGAGGTGTAGATATATTGCAATCATTGGTGCATGCTGACCTTGTCTCAGGGTAATAAGGGACAGAGCAGATCGACACATGTCATGGTATATGTGTGACTGTGTACATGGATATGCATGCCTGTATATACCTGTGTGACTATAACACACATTCACATCAAATTTGAATTCCTTTTTAATAGATATTTCTGAAATATTGGGAACCCTCCCCTGAATCGAATCAATATTTTGATTTGACCATGCCTACTTCTGATTCTTCCCCGTGTGCATATTTAGACTGAATACATTTAGAATGCACCAAGTGAAATTTAATATTCTATATTCTCTACTTGCTTGGAAAATACCACACATATTTCTGAAAAGTTTGAAAATACAGCATAAGGGTACTTCTGATAGGGTTTCACTTTTCTAAACAACTTTTGAAAATAGTGAGCTTTGTGTCATTTCAAGAATGGCAAAAACTACCCTGGGTAGCATTGGATACATTTCATTTCCATCTGTTTTGACCACTTTACAATTTTTTTAAGGCTTCTATTATAAACCTTTAATTTTCTATCTCTCTAGGAAAAAAAACTACCAAGTTCGCAGTATGCTACAATAAATTTGTTGTTCTTTTAAAGATAGCTGATTCATACAGGAATTCTGGGTCACAAAATACGACATGACAATCCACTCAGGCTCCTCTGGCCCTCCGGCTGCTCCTCAGACACAGGGGCTGTACTCCTGCCTGGGGCTTTCATGCACATTCTTCCTGCGCTCTGCCCCTGCTCTGCCCCCAGAGAGCCCTGACTGCTCTGGTCGCTGCTCAAATGTCAGCCTTTCCACCAAGACTTTCCTTGCTGATCCCATCAAAACCCATCATCTCACCGCACCAGTCCTCCTGACTCTAGCCTCTCCACTGCTGTTGCTGTTTTCATTTTCCTGTCTCCCTGGTAGAACGGGAATTCCAAAGGAATGGGGACTTGGCCTTTTGTTCACTGTGTCCCGCATGGTGACACCACAGGCGCTTGGACACAACGGGTCCAACAAATACCTATCATTTGAAATGATTGGGCACCAGAACCATCTGCATGCCAGCCATGTGCTCTGACTTTCAGAGAAGCTGCCTGCCCCAGCCCTGCTGCCCACCCTCAGCCTCCCTCCAAGGCCAAGGGCACAGTGGTGTGAGCACATGGACTGTGCCAGATGACCACCCCAGAGGACCTCCCAGAAACCTTTCTGCCCATCTAAGCCACAGTAGCAACAGCTGCAATGTTCCCCACACTTAGTTACTCCCAGGTAGAAAATCCTAGGTAACTGTTACCTAGAGTGGGGATAACACCTCACAGTAGAAAGAACACGGAACACATTAGGAAACTCTGCCTTTAGTTCTGGGGTCCCCATTTGCCAATTATGCAGCCTGAGTCACTTTATTTTTCTTGGGGTCAATTTCCTTTGGGCAGAAAAGCAGACAATTATGAATCGTGGATCCAACAATATAAAGGGAAAATGTTTGGTGACTCAGAGCAGTAACGTGGAATTCAGGCATGAGGGGGGTGGACAGTAACGACGTCCAGACTGGGGGTTCTGGAGTCTTCTAGAATAACTTGAGAATCTATGACTAACTAGTTGTGTGAAATCACACACGTTCCTTAACTTCTCCGTCATCATTCCTATTGGTAGTATAACCTGCCATAAAAGGGAAGGGTGTGGTGAGATACCACAAGACACAGATTAGGGCCCTTGTCACCGCCCACTGCTGCTTTGGATCGTGTTTGTAACATGGTTACTGAGGTGGTTTGAATGAGAAGTGCCCCCCCATAGGCTTGGTTCCCAGTTGGTGGCACTGTTTGGGGAAGCTTAGGTGTCACAGCCTTGCAGGAAGAAGTGCATCACTCGGGGGTGGAATTTAAGATTCAAAAGCCTGGTTAACTTTCAGTTTGCTCTTCCACTTCATGCTTGTGGTTGAGATATGAGCTCCTGGCTTCTTGTTCCAGTCACCGTGCCTGCCACTGGCTGTCATGCTCCCCCGCCATCATAGACTCTTATCCCTCTGGAGTCAGAAGCCAAAATAACCCCTTTCTTCTATAAGCTGTCTTGGTCAAGGTGTTACACCACATCAATAGTCAAATACACTAACACAGCCACTGGTAAGGTCACTAGGTGGCATCTTATAATGATGCAGCTCAGCTTAAGTAGGAAGAAGTGGGGGCTTAGGGCTGTGTTCGTAGAGAAGGGCTCTGTGTCCTTCATCTTTATTCTTTCGGCTGTGTTATAATACCCCTATTGTAACATCCGTGTGTGGCTGGGAGAAACATCTCTGAAGATTCATACCCCAGAGATGGGAAAACCAAGGGAGTGGAAACATGAGGCTTTACAGGGCAGGTGGGAGGTGACAGGCTGGGTTAGAGCTCAGGCCCAGACAGGGACATTTGTGTGTTGGGGATTCCAACCAAGGATTGTCAGGGAGAATGACAACCAGGTCATCCACACTCAAAAGGCCTCCTTGTGTATTTGTGTATATGTTAAGTGTATTAGTATCACAGCTACTCTGCCTGGGTTCAGATCCTGGCCCTGACATGTCCTAGCTGTGTGGCCTCAGTTTCCCTGCTCTGTGAAATAGTTATGATAGTAGGATCCACCTAAGAGTTGCCAAGGAGCTTAAATTTGCAACCCCTATGCCACACATAAAGTGGGCATTATTAAATTTATTTTATGCAAAATTAAAATACATGTACTTAGCTTTAAAAGCAAGGAAATGGGACTGGATAGATGGCTCAGCAGTTAAAAGCACTCTCTATTCTACTCTTCCAGAGGACCCAGGTCCAGTTCCCAGCACCCAACTGGGAGACTCACAACTGTCTGTACCTCTAACTCCAAGGTCTTAGATACCCTCTTCTGGTCTCCTCAATTTCCCACATGCACTTGGTTTACATGCACATACACAAGCATACACACACACACACACACACACACGTTTTTAAAAGTCAGGCTGGTTATGATGACAGATGTCTTTAATCCCAGTACTTAGGAGGTAGAGACGGAGGATATCTTTGAATTGAAGTCCAGACTGGTCTACATAGAGAATTCCAGGACAGACAAGACTACTGAGAAGACCCTCTCTCAAAAAACAAAAAACAGAAATGAAAATAAAAAATAGTAATCATTTTTAAATAAAGAAAATAACATAAGTTGGGGCATTTTATACAATGAGAAGATGCACAGAACACAGATGATATGTCTGGGTGTCAGTCTGAACACAGACGATATGGCCGGGTGTCTGTCTGAACATGGTTGAGATGGCTGGGTGTCTGTCTGAACACGGCTGGGATGGCTGGGTGTCTGTCTGAACATGGCTGAGATGACTGGGTGTCTTCTACTCTCTCAGCTGGCTTCACCAGGCCTTTTTGCTTAGAGCAATGGGTTTCTCTAAGCGTCCCCACCTCACCCCCGGAAAAAACAAAACATAGCCCCTAGAGCTGGGTTAACTATTTCATCTCATTGTGAACTGGTGAGAAAGTTGTCTGCTGAATCCTTGGCTTTGCAGAGTGGGAGACATCCTGGAAGGAGTCATAGAACGTCTCCCAACTGGGACAACATTCCACAGACTCTCACAGTCCCCAGTCCTCCTCCCTGGCATGGGACATCTCTTGGAGGAAAACCCAGTGCTTAGTACTCTTGCCACAAGGATGCTCCTGGAACAGCACAGGTCGAGGAGACCACTTATCATCAAAAAATTAC
Source organism: Microtus ochrogaster (assembly GCF_000317375.1). NCBI lineage: Eukaryota > Metazoa > Chordata > Mammalia > Rodentia > Cricetidae > Microtus > Microtus ochrogaster. The sequence goes on along the minus strand of NW_004949209.1, from coordinate 340,816 downwards.
CCCCCAATCCACTCCACATTGCCATTTTCAAAACAGTTCATGGTTAATGAATATGCTATCCTTTAATGAATATTAGCCACAAGTGACTTATTTCTCCCCATCCCGACATACCCAACTGACACGGCGACCACCGCTCCAGGCTCGCTACTGGTCTGTTTAGCAGGCAGTTTGTCATTAACACACTGATGTCCATGAGTCAGTTTGGGAACCAATCATGGAAAAGGGGGAGGAAAGCCTCAGGGTTTATGTCCTGACTCTCTTAGCATCTGGACCCCTTCTGGACTAAATTCCCCACAGTAGCATTACAGATATTTGACTTCTTTTGTAACTGTTGTTGTAATCGTTGCCAAGTACCCACACAATATAAATTATCATTCGCTTACAGTTTTATTTACAGTGACTCTCACTTTTTCTTGAAAGTTAACTTTAAAAGCAAGATTTAGCTCCCCCCGCCACTTCGAGCACAGTCATGAACCAATTCACCAATTCAGGATAATTCCTGAAGCCTAAAATGGGAAGAAAGGAAGCATCAGTTCTGTCTTTTCCGTATGAACCAGATCACCAGGGAACAAGTGAGGGGAAGCTGCTTTCTGCAGAAGCATTGTAGCTAGCAAACACAAAGCAGACATTCCCATCTTATAACCTCCAATGAGCGAATGGATTTAATGCTGAGCATCGGTCAGGCCAACATCACCAAGAGCCTTGAGCATTGCCTGTCGTGATGACAGAAGGCATCCAGAACCTAGGGCCACCTACAGATTTACTTAGGGATGGAAACTGAGTCTGACCAATCCTCTAGACAAAGCTGCCAATTTGCAGAAAAATCAGGGGACAGAGAAGCATGCAGAGGTGCCATGAGACTGCAGTAAGCAAACCCCAGACTGAAAACACTTCAGACCAAACAGCCCGGAATTTTCAGCAAATCAAAGAATGTGACCGAAGGGCTTTGAGACTCACTAGATTAGCAACAGAAAGTTCACCAAATTAGATGCAGAATACAACAGGTACAACAACATCCATCCCATCTCACCTAGAGGGTGAGATTTAAAATCTGTGTAGGTTGAAAGCTGGAGGGTACAATAGAATCCTACAGAAACCCTGAAAGCATCTTGAAGTCTCAAGGCCATTGGTCTCTCACAGAACCACATCTGCAGGAATGAACTCTTAATTTGCACTTGTCTTCTGGCATCTTCTCCTGGGCAATAGAGACCAGTATCTAACAGGACCAGGGAAGGTAAGGACCCACTGAAGTGACATCTTGCTCTTGCAGGGGCAAAAGCAGAGAAGGCATGAATGTTCCTAACTCATCCTGGCAGTCATGTTCTGAGCTCACCAGCTCTTGCCTACGACCCTGTGCCCAGCCTCAGATGCACTTTTAGGACAGTGAAGGTCCCAGAACCTGCAGAGATGTACGCATGCTCCTCCAAAGAACTGGGATGGCTGACTGTAACTATCTAGAGTTCATCTCCCCAACTCACCCTTTAATGTTAGAAAAGGCTTGGCTTGTCTAGTTATAAAACTATTTGACTGAGTTGGCTCAGCATCTACCCTGGGGGACAGCATTCAGGGGCAACCATGAGAATTGTCAGCTGACTTCTGTGGGGCCAGCATCCTTCAGCTTCCACAAGGCAAACTGCTTGGGTATCACCAAGGACCCAGTATCTCCTTGGGATGGCTACTGTTAAGATAGCATTACTAACCAAAGCCTATGGAAACCCTGAAGTGGCTTCCCAGAGCACTGGACCAGTTGCCTACCATGGTCTGGAAGCAGGAGTGGAGCTGAGTCAGGAAGGGCGGCTTCCCAGGCAGGGCCAGCACCCGCTTCTCCACCATCGTGCACTCCACATCGTCATCTTGGATCACCACGTCTTTCTTCAGGATCTTCACGGCATAGAGCTCATCTGTGCCTTTCCGCTCTGAGAGCATGACCTGCGAAAGACAGCCATACATCAATACCATAAAGAGATGCCTCGGGGGACAACTGTGGGTACCCAGAATCCAGGAAAACCCTTCCCAGCTTTGGACAGACATGCATACCACTTTGTAGCCACTTCACACTTTGAGTCCTATCAATGGAAGATGGTTCTAGGAAAAGATGAACGACCCTTTGGGATATCCACCAATAGCAATGCCATTCAACATGGCTGGAATGATAATCACCCCCTCAGAAGTAACTATCTAGACAGTTTCACTGCCTGTTTTATTCACTGGTATAACTTTAAATCTTCAAAAGTACCAGACATGTAGTAGGTGATCAGTAAATACTAAAAACACAAGAATCAATGAACGATTTATCAACTTGGTAAAAACAGATTTGAGTTGATAAACGCCATGCTTTGTTGATACCTATGGGAGGCCGGTACCTTTCTAAACAGAAACAGAGAAGGAGTAGATTGGAGGAGGGGTAGGGGAGAGAATAGGAATAGAGGAGGGAGGGGAAACTGTAGTTGGGATGTAAAATTAATAAACAAATTAAATAAATAAATAACCTGGGTTGGAGACACCTACTCCTTCATTCCCTCAGTGTGCCCTGTTCTGCACGAGCCTGCTGGGAATGCAGCAAGAATCAAGCAAGCACATTCCTTGACCGTGAACTCAGGGAGGAAGAGAGATCAGACAACTACTTATAGGAATAGTCAATGCACTGTTTCAACAGCCTCACCTGCAGTCTTGGGGCGTCTGCCTACAAGCTGTGGTCAGAAGCAGGGTCCGAAAACATGAGGGCTTATGGACACAATGTTATTTTCATTATGTTGCTATTATCCTTGGTCTTGGCCACGTCAGAGGAACTATGTCTGGTGTGTGATAGTCTCAAGGAGATTCTTAGGAAGCAACGACTTGGACCACATATTCCAAGGAGACATGCTCTGTCAGGGAAGGCCTCCCTAAGGAAGAAATGATCTCACTGGCATATTTGCTAAAGGTATTATGGTATTGCTTTGTAAGCAACAGTCACTAGTACCATATATTTTTGAGGACTTAACAATGTATCAAGCAATTATTGGTTTTCGTTTGTTATTTCTTATTTACTTTGCTTAAGATTCTAGGAAGCAGACACCGCTATGAACCTGAGAAGAAACTGGCATAGAAGGCTAAGGAGCCTGCCAGGGTAGCACTCAGAGCAAGGGCAGGATTTAAACTCAGGCTTACATGGTCAAAGTTCCTGTTGCTATTTGTTCATTATTATGAGTGTCGTGTGCAGGTGCTCCTGTGCCCCAGCACACATGTGGAGGTCAGACGATGCCTCTCAGGAGCTGGTTTCCCTTCTGCAAGGGGTCTGGATACCAAGCTGACATTGTCAGGTTTGCCTAGCAAACACTTTACCCATGCAGCTGTCTTGCTGACCCAAATTACCTATCTTTAAATGTTTCAGAAAAGGCCTCAAAGAAGTTAAGAGGTTAAGACTACATCTCCAGACACAGGTGAACAAGAGAATGCAACAGAGACTTGAGGTTAAATGGAATAGGGATGGGCACCCAGAAACTTATAGATAGGTCAGCATACCCACTCAGCTCTTGTCCTAACAGAAAACGGTCAACCACACTCAGTCATGGAAGCTTCCAGATTCCTGCATCCGCACACTAAAGCTCTCAGGCAGAGCTCAACGGCCTTCTTGAGCTCACCCAGCCTCTTGCTTCTACTCTCTTCTCTCGCCTTGCAGTCAATGGTGCTCACAGGTGCTATAGATGTGGGGCTATGTAGGGTGCTTTAGGAAGAAGACTTTTGGCATATGATTCTACAGTGGGCCTGTTCTCTGCCTCTGTCTCCAACAGAGCTACCCTTCTCAGTGGATGGCACCTATGTGGCACTGTCTCCGCCCTCAGAGTAGCCACTGGCTTAGGTGGCAACCTAGCTATAGGGTCAGGATGTCCCTTCGTATACTTCCCATCCCTGTCTGTTCTTTACACACTACTCACGCTCCCAGCCCTTGCCGAGGCAGGGATGATGACCAAAGGAAACCAATGTCCCAAGGCAGAGAATCAGGAGGAGGAATTTCCTGCTCTCTGGTTGCAGAGAAAGCTGGGATGGAAGAGTACAGGGAACAGCAAGGTGATCTGGATTGGACGCAAGTGAGGAGAGGACCAGGGATGGGAGGAGAGCCTACACCTGAGAGGTTTAAAGGTCCTGTCACACTCAGACCTTCATTTACATTCTCCAAGACCCTCCCGTCTGTCCTTAGTGGAGGAGCAGGGAGTGACAGCATCCAGGACGGTGGGATGACGACACAAGTAAGCCACCTCACCTGTCCTCAATGCGCCTTTTCCACATTATTCTCAATACCTAAACTGACATTTACTAACTGTTTTTTAAGATTCCAGTCACTGCCTGGCATGTCCCAGGCATTTAGGTAATGCTTACATGGGAAGCAAAGGCAGCGAAAGTAAAAAATTCAAATAATTAGTCAGAGCTAGCAATGGCCATGGCCACATTCCCCTGTGTTCCTGAAGTGAAAATAAATCTCTTATTAATTGCATTCGAGAAGCTTTCAGAAATTTCAATACCGGCACAGAGGACGTGGGTTGTTTGCCCAGCTGTCCCTGCGTCTCCAGGGTGAGGATTCCACGCAGAGTGAAAGGATGTGTTGAAGTAACGTTCTTATCAAATTCTGAACCACATCTGTTACCCAAGAATCTTCAGGGAGGGATGCGATAAATAGCAGAGCTCCGGTGACAGCAAATAAAACAGAGAAAAGCAGCCCAAGGACTCCCTGGTGGGAAGCTTGTGCTGGTGAACTTTGCTGCCGGATCCCAAAGGTGAGGTGTGCCCAGCATCCTGGACTCTGGCCACAGACTGGGTAGTGCTTTGCAAATGGTGAATATGTGAATTTGAGAATTAGAATGCCCGGGATACATCCAAGGTTGGCCATAAGGTAGCTATGGGACCCTGGGAATTCCACTTAGCTTTTCTGAACCTCAGTTTCCTAATCTGTCAAATGGACTTGCCAAAACCCCTCAGCTGGTGGTCTAGGGAACCATACAGGGCACGGTGTGTATAAAGTGAAACTTGACTCAGCACTGTTTGGCAAACAATGAACACTTAACACCCGCCACTGGACTGTCTCCCAGAGTGGGCACAGCAAAGAACAAAGAACGAGGTGGCTTCGAACAACAGAAACATGTCATCTCAGAGTTCTGGAGGGTAGCAGTCCAAAATCAAGACGTTGGCAGGGTCAGATGCTGGTGAGGGCTAAGGAGGAATAATTTATCCTATGCTTCTCCCGGCTTCTGACGGTTGCCAGCAACCCTTAGCACTGCTTGGCTTATAGACACAGGGATTGCTCCAACTCCACCCCTTTCTTCATGCTGTGTCCCTCCCTGTTGTCCTATGTATGTGTCCAAATGTTCTTACAAGGACACATTCCATTAGAGCCCACTCTAGTCCAGAGTACCTTAATTTAACTCAATGACGTCTGTAAAGACCTTATGCCTGAGGAAGGCCAGGGTTAAAATTTTAGGTTTTTTTTTTTTTTTTTTTTTTTTTTTTAGGAAAGTGAGAAGGACAGTGGATAGGATTTGAAAATTCTGTCATCTTTCCTGAGAAAAACCCAGGGTGTGGTTAGTTCTTGATCCAAGCTCCCATGATCGCTTCTGACCAGCTCTGCTTTCACTCTTCTTACTCCCGAACCCCACATGCACAGCGCTCCACAGAACAAATGATGCTTGAACAACTCAAGGCAGCTCACCTTCTGTCTTCCAATAGCATGTAGAATGAAATACCCTTCTCCCCAGGCATTCGAGCATCTGCTCTCTGACCTCCTGATGGCTGGTCACACTCTGCAGGGACCCCAGCAGGGTCCGGACTGCCTACCTTGTTTAAGCATGCAGGGCTCTTGTCACAGACACCACTTTGTCTCACTCCACAGCTCTTTCCTTTTGTGTGTGTACATACGTGCACATGCACGGTGTAAGCACGTGGGTGCATGTAGGTGTGTTCGCCCATGAGTATACTTGTGGACACCAGAGGCTGCCTGCCTCAGGGATCTTTCCCCCCTTGTTCCCCACCTTATTTTTGGAGTCAGGGTCTTTCACACCTTTGGCCTGATTTACTGGATGCTGAGCCCTAGAGATCCAAGCTCTAGGGATCTGCCTGTGTACACCTTCACTGCCTGCCCTATGCTGAGATTCCAGATATTTTGCCGTAGCTCCTATGTCTAACGTCCAGTCCATGGTCAACAATGAACCAATTGTTTGTTCGCAAAGTGAATTAACAGATCTGAGTGAGGAAAAGCAGCCACAGCTCCCTAGATCTAGGTCACCGTATCTGGTTTCTTTGAGCTTCAAGTGCTTAGAAGTTGGTGTTATTTAATGTGTGTATATGACTTCACTCAACCCATATTTCCCAAGGAAGCTGATAAAGTATTCAAGATTATATAACATAAACAAGTGAATTGTATGACCCACAAACTATACCTCAAGACAGATGGTTAAAAGTGATTACACATTATATGGTCAATACTTATGTCTGTGTATTTGTATATGGGCACATGTGTCTATAGTAGATACTTTAATGCATGATTTTGTCTTCCTTTTCTCTTCCCACTCTCCTCTCTCCTCTTTACCTCTTTCCATTTTTCTTTTCTCTCTCTTCCTCTTCTCTTTTTCCTAGAAGCCAACACAACCAGCAACACACACGATGTAACGATGTTGATATTTTCTATAGGGAAAGTGACTTGGTTTTCGAGCAGAGAGGCAAGCTCCTCCTGGAACTTAGGTCTGATGGCAATTCCTTACTTGCACAGACCTTTGCATAGCAAAGCTATAGTGGACGGTGTTCCTAATATCATGCCTGCAACAGGTCAGAAGAGGAGGAGGAGAGAGCAGCACACGGTAACTTTCTCAATGTGACCAAAACCAGAATCTCTTGGGAAGAGTCTTGGTGAAGGATTGTGTACATTGGGTTGGCCCATGCGCATGCCTGTGGGATATTGTCTTAATTTAATTAAGTGCTATGGTAAGACACAGTCCAGTGTGGGCAGCATCATTCCCTAGGCAGGAATACCTGACCTGTCTAAGAATAGGAAAATACAGCTGAGCACAAGCAAGCAAGCAAGCAAGCAAGCAAGCAAGCAAGCATGCCTGCAGGGTTTCTCTCTCCTCTAGACTGTGGATGTCATGTGAGCAACTTTCAAGTTTCTGCTGCTGACTTCCCTGCAGTGGTGAACTGTAACCTGGAACTGTGAGTTCAATGGTTTTAACTGTTCTCCCCTAAGTTTCAACACAAGTGACAGTAAAGCATCCTTTATAACCAAAGACCTGGAGTAGAAGGAAACCTCTGCCAGTCGGGAGCTCTTTCAACCTGATAGACGTGGGATAAGGCACAGACCAGAGCCCAGGATTCATAGAGTCAGGATGGAGACTCAGTGGAGGAGGATCACAGATAGTGAAAGCTCACAGTGCTGCTGACTTCATCATGTTTTGTGAGTTCTTTATTTGTGAGGCCTTGCTATTCCCAGTCTCACTCAGCAAGAAGATGTCTCGCGTGTTCTACATTACCCTGAAGTTTCTGAATTCTGACCCTCCAAGCATATTCCTTCGCCTCGATTTTTGGATAGAGTTTTCTGAGTGGATGTGTAAACATGCATACATGTTCAAGTTATATATGGTGTGGTGGTCACACCAGCTTAATATGAAGTCAAGAACATCAGAATGTTTGCACCTAGAATCAAGGAGGAAGTCTGCAGTCTAGAAGTGATTTGGGGCCTTTAACAGCTTATTTAGAGAAGGCAACCAAACAGACTTTGCACACTGGAGGCATATCTCAGAGAAACACTGAAAAGTGGTGCCGCGGGGAAAGTGTGTGCACTGGAAGTGGGTGTGGACCCGGGTGGGACTGGATCATTTCTTCCATGCAATCTCCAAGTCTGCTCAACAAAGCAGTGATGGCCGCCATGCACAGCAAGTTGGGAGACAAGTCAGTCATTCCATGATTTTGTGCAAAGCCTTTTGCAAGTGAAAAATCTCTTAGTCAGGCATGGCGGTGCACACCTGTAATCCCAGTACTAGTTAGGCCGAAGCAGGAAGATTGCCATGATGTAAAAGGTAAGCCTGAGCTATAAAAAGTGAGGTGCTGTCTTGAAACAAAATTTCTTTATAAAATGAAAATAAATAGGTCTCTTTAGTACAGTCTGAATCTGTAACAGAAGTGAGCTGATTTCCATGTCAGAAGCCAAGGTGGCAGGTGTACCCAGAACCAAAAGTTTTTATTTCTTTATTGTTTTTATCAGGTGTGCATGTTCGTGTATGTGTAGACACACATGAACATGTATGAGGAGGTCAGAGAACTACCTTGGATGTTAGTTCTTAAGAACTGTCCTTTTTTGTTAGTATGTTTGTTTTAAAAGTACACAAGCAGTTTTTACTTGGCATGCCCGCGTATGTAGACTGCAGTGTAAGGGTGGTGTGTTAGGGCTGTGGTGCGCTGTGTGAGCTCATCTGGAGGACACGCACCGACTGTGAAGGGCGCCACCATGCCATCTCTGAGGGTGGTGTGTAAGGGCTGTGCTGCGCTGTGTGAGCTCATCTGGGGGACACATGCTGACTGTGGAGGGGTACACCGTGCCATCTCTGTAGAAATTTCAGCTGTGTGTTCTCTGTGAGGATCTTGCTTTTCAAGTTTGCTATTTTATTTTATTGTACTTTACTTTTAAGACAGCGTCTCTCTCTATGGTCCTGGCTGGTCTCAAACTTGTGATTCTTATGCCTCAGCCTTCAGAATGTTGACATAACAGACAAATTCTCATGATATAGGCCTAGCTGGCCTGAAACTCAATGTGTAGACCAGCCTGGCCTTAAAATCACAGAGATCTGCTT
>NW_004949209.1:316257-331876 GCF_000317375.1 Microtus ochrogaster | reverse complement strand
CATTACAGATGGTTGTGAGCCACCATGTGGTTGCTGGGAATTGAACTCAGGACCTCTGGAAGAGCAGGCAATGCTCTTAATCACTGAGCCATCTCTCCAGCTCCCCAAAAATATGCATTTATTTATTTATTCATTTATTATGTATACAATATTCTGTCTGTATGCCTGAAGGCCAGAAGAGGGCGCCAGACCTCTCTACAGATGATTGTGAGCCACCATGTGGTTGCTGGGAATTGAACTCAGGACCCTTGGAAGAGCAGGCAATGCTCTTAATCACTGAGCCATCTCTCCAGCCCCCCCCCTTTTATTTTTGAAACAGGGTCTCTTACTAGTCTAGCACAGAGATCCATCTGTCTCCACCCTCCATCTCTTAGATTGCAAGTGTACTTCCCCATGCCCAGGACTGTACTTGTTCGCCCGGGCTGGAACTCACGTGTTTGTGTTTACGTGGCATGCACTTTGAACAGCTCCCAGCTCTTCAGACCCTCTAGCTTTTTAAATGAAGCTGCGGTGCTGTGCTTTAGGTTTAGTTTAGTTGAAGCTTTATCCTCTCGCACAAACAAAGCTGGGAAAGTGTGAAGGGAAGTTTAGAATGGAGGTCCTTGCTGCTTGGTTATATCTGGCTCCTGCAAACTCCTTAAACAGGGGCCACTAAGGATGGGAGAGACGACTCTCACAAGCTGCAGGAAAGAGGTGGAGTAGAAACAAGGGGGCTGACATTGAGACTGTTGCCTGTGCTCCTAATGAAGATGCTTGATTGTGTCTAACACCAAATGCTTAACTGAGTTTCAGTAAGAAATATGAAGAAATGTTATCTCCACCCTCAAGCCTGCAACACCTCTAATCACTGGCATTATTAGAAATGCGTGGATCACTATTAGTTATTGAAGGTTTCTTTGGAGCTAAAAATAAACATTAGTCAACTTGGAAGACCTTACGGTAAGGGAGACAAGCCAGACACAAAAGGACAGATAATGTAGGCTCTCATCCAGAGCCCCTAAAAATCATCAGACTTCACAGCACCTAAGAGATGGTCCCTGGCAAGAACTGGGGTGGGGCAATGTGGGAATGAGGAAATGTTTAAAGTTTCGATTCTAAGGGAAGTACTAGAGATTTTAATGCATTCCATATACAAAGTATTGAACTGCACACTTAAAATTTCCTATGGAAATGTTCTTGCAAGAGAGAGAGAGAGAACAGAGTTGCCTGATAAATAAATAAACTCTGTGACATGTCTGGCTTAGTCATTTCTTCGAGTTATACGTTAAGCTTGACAAAGCTAAAGGGCTAAAATAAAAGCAGATTTAATTTGACTGTTTTCGTAGATTGTTCCTGGGAAAACAAGCCAATAATTGATGCCTTCTACCCAAAGACGATGAAACGAAACCCTTAAGGGTCTGTCATTCACTTAAACAATTAGGTGGGCACAAAGAAAGCCTGTTTCTTTTATAATCAGATCTGCCTTATGGGCATAAGATTGGCTTTGTTGTTGACACGACAGACCACTGCTGCTGGAGCCTGCAGCTTCTGAGGCAGAAGTGGATCCCGCTGAGCACAGTGGATGCTGTGAGAGCTCACTGGGTTTGACTCCACTCCCTCTGCTGCCTGAGTCTCTATTTCTGCATCCCCAAAATGGAGATGATGCTAGCCCTACCTCGTTAGACCACGCCACAAATTAAATCGACAACACCGGAAATACTTAGATGAGCTCCCATTGGGCGGGGGTAGAGGATTGATTTCTATAGCGGTGTTTCATGTGGTCAGTACACAATGCACAATACACTTGGGGGTTAGGATGGGGTGAAGCAAGGCATGCCACCCTAAGTATCGTCCTCATTTGCATATCCTAAATACCTGTTCTGTATTAGATGACTGTAGTCCCCTGTTTTCTGCTATCATGCTTGTGGTAGAAAAGAAGATAGATGCCCTATTAGAACACGCTGTGGATCTCTGCCGTGGTGCAAAGAGATGCACGTGAGATGCAGGGAGACAGCAACTGTGGAAGCTCCAAAGTTGGACCAGAGTCCAGTTTTCTTATTTCTCTCCTCGGACCCCACTCACCACGGCTTTGTGGTGTTAAGGATCAAACCCATCACCTTGGGCATGCTATTCGATGGCTCAGCGAGCTTCATACCTAGCCCTTAGTTTTCGTGAGACAGAATCCCACTATGTACTTGAACTTGTGATCCCTTGAGATCTGGGTTTGCAGTGTGTATCACCATGCCTAGAAAATTAAATCTTGTGCAGTTTCCATGTTCATGGGCTCTATGGCCCCTCAGTGAGATGACTTGATTTAATATGGTGGCATTTTCCCTCAGAGAATCAGGCAATATTTAAAAGAACATAGAAACCTAAAGGAAATTCTCCCTTTGCCTAGTTGACCAGAGAGGTCAGTCATTTCGGTTCTCCTCTTAGAGATCTTGCCCGTACCAAATACACTTTCAGAAAGCGTGTCCCCACCATTCTTCTGCAGGTGTGGCTGTCCCCTCTTTCTCGGGCACAGCTAATTGGATAAGAATCACTGAGCTGCCTGAGGTCATTAGATTCTCCTTTCTGGTATTTTAGACGTCTAGAATAGACGAGATTTGGGATTTCACCACTGAAAGTGCTGGAAGAGGTGTGCGTGGCCAGAGAGAAGGTCAGTGGTGGGAAGGAGGGTGGTGGGTGAGCGCCCTGTGCCCACGTCTTTCCGGTCCTGAACTCCCTTTGCTCCCCTGACCATCTATTTGCAGCAGGTAAAACATTACAAAGCTGAAATTCTTGATATTTAATTTTCCTCAATGTAATTAATTTTGTCTAGAGAAAGAAAAGAACTTTATCTTGTTTTTCAATTCACTATCTTCCGAGGACCGAAGCGGCAAGTCACTTTGTTGAGCAGGGACCTGGGAAATCGGGAAAAGTGATTTAGGAAGATGAGCCTGCAAAATCGTAGTGCAATCAGAATTGCATATGGAAGCTTGGGGGCCGAAGGGAGAGGCACCGTAATTGGGACAGAACTACAGAGACAGCAGGAAGCCAAGATCAGACAGCAAATGTCGAGAGGTTCCCCGGAAGAGGATTAAGGGGACAGGTAGCAAAGCCTCTCAGCTCCTGTGAGCCATATGATAAAGCAATTTAACATATGGTACAGGAAGATAGTAAAGAGGGTGAAGAAAGGGGAGCGCTTTTGTCTGCAAGGTTATATAACCACGTCTAATGTATGTATGCATGCGTGTGTGCGTGGATGCATGGCACTAATGAGATTAAAATGAGGATGGACTCCCACAGCTGGGACTCAAAGACTTTAGGAGAGAAGGTCTCCATTGTTGCTGGGAACTAACGCCCCTTTAATCTCCCCAGGATAGTTCCTCCTGTCAGAATTCAGCGCTGCACCTGCTACAAGATGCTGCATCTGGACTATTCTCCTGTGTCCACAGAGCACTCTGGTGGAGCCCCTGGCTGTTGGGGTGCTACTGTGGAAACTGGCACTGCCTTCTCCCTCGGTCATGCCTGGCACAATACTGAGGACCCCCATCTTGGGGGCTCATGAAACCACAAGGGGAGAAACTCTGGTGTGTGGGATCGGGCCAAATATTTTAATATGCGATGTTAAGGTATTAGTCTACATTAGTGCTATCACAAGACAGAATTTTTAACTCTTTTCCCCCGAAGGAGGAATAATACACTTACGTCACTGTGTAGCTCTGGTAGCCATTTTGGAAATACTATTTCAGAAAAAGGAGTGCTGCAGCTCAGCCCAGGAGACTGAGACAGGAGGATTCTACATCTGGAGGTAACCTGGAGTATACAGTGAGTGCTGGGGTAGCCTGGACTACATGGAGAAGCCTGTCCTGAAGAGGGGAATGAGGAGGAGGGGGAGGAGAAAAAGGAAGGAGGAAGGGAGGGAAGGGAAGGAGGAAAAAAAGAAGGGGGGAATTGGGAAGACGTGTGCACCCCAAAGTGGAGAAGAGTATTATTGCAAGATGGTAAGAAGCAACTGGAATCATAAAACCAGATCGCAAGTTCTGATCAGCCTCCTCCAAGCCACAAACAACTCTCCAAGATCACATCTTGGAGGAGTCACCAAGCCTTTTTCACTTAAATTTCTACATAGATAGGGCAGAATTGTTATCCGTGACTATCTAGCAGAATAGATAGTTGCCAATTAACACCACATGATGCATGGAAGCCATGGCACATACCTCCCTGACAGTCTGTGTCCAGTGAACGTGAGAGGCGATGAGGGAGTATGACGGGAACGGGGGTGGTGGAGCAAGGTAGTACGGCTAGTGAGAACTGAGCAAACGGTGGTCAAGACTGCAAAGGAAAAGCCTGAGCGCAGCTGCTCCTGCTAGAGTTGCTCTGAGAGCCGGATGGTCTCACGATGCGAAAGCCTGTGCAGGAGGGCAGAGGGTGTGGGAGGGAAGGTGTACTTGTGGAACACTCTCAGGAATCCCACTGACACACACTGGTCCACGGACAGGTGGGTGAGAGGGAGCTTCTCGGTACTTCAGCAGCTTGAAGAAATGGCGCTTAGGGTGAACGTGAGAAAATGTGGGGAAATTGTTATCCTATTCAAATATATGGACATTGTAGACACGGAGATAAGCTGGGATGTGCGGATTCAGTATCAAGCCATGATGAGCCCCAAACCAAGGCTGGAGGTATAGCACAATAGTGGGATACTTGCCTAACATGCTCATGGCCCTGGCTTCCATCCTGTGCTAGTCAGTGTTCTATTGCTGTGAAGAGATGCCATGATATGGCAACTCTTATAAAGGAAAGCATTTAACTGGGGCTGGCTACGATTTGGAGGATTTATTCTTTATCAACATGGCAGGAAGCAAGGTGGTACACGGGCAGAAACGGTGCTGGAGAAGAAGCCGAGAGTTCTACATCTGAATCCACAGACAGCAGGATAATGGGTGACACTGGGCCTAGCTTGGGCTTCTGAAACCCCCAAACTCACTCTCCAGTGACACACTTCTTCCAACAAGGCCACACTTACTCCAACAAGGCCACACCACCCAGTAGCGACACTTCCTATGAGCCTTTGGGGCCATTTTTACTCAAACCACCACACATCCTAAACACCACAAAAGTCACAAATTATGCGTTTCCGAATCAAACTTGACCTACTAAATGGCATTTACAAACTTGTGACTTCACCAATTACTCCAGTCTTCTGTTATCTTGGTTTGTCACCTTTAAAATGGAGAATGATCATAGCTACACCATAGAAAAACTGGTAGCTAATCCACACAGAATGTTTATGAGGCCCTGTGACACACCATAAGACCTCAAAGTGATGGCACCACCATTGTCACCATTACCGTCACCACCAGTAGAGTATAAGTCTGTAAGGGCTGATGCTTCTGTCTGTCTTGTTCACAGGCGTTGCTGCTGTACTGAAAAGGAGTCTGGTACACAGTAAATACTCAATAAGCACCTCTGAGCAACTGAATCATTAATTATGGATGTCAGTGGGCACTTCTAAAAATGAATTATCTCCCTCTGCTCTCAAAAGCCTGACCTCTGGGCTGGGCATGGTGGCACGCAACTTTAATCCCAGCACTAGGGAAGCAGAAGCAGACAGATCTCTGTGAGTTCAAGACCAGCTAGCTTACATAATGAGTTCCAGGACTGCTAGGGCTATGTGGATAGACCCTTTCTCAAGCAAACAAAAAGCATAACCTAGGTGGTAGATCTTCCGAGTGATGTACACCTAAGACAGGTGCTGCCAAAGGCTGGTAATCAGAGGCATCACTTTGTAAAGGATGAAGACAGAGTAGTTGGTGAAGCAGCAAATCTCAAAGGAGCAGCTTGACTCTCTATATCCACTCAATGCAAAAAACAAGCAAGGAGGATGCAAATCCTAGGAAGGGTGCTGAAAGAACAGAGGATCCTGATGCATGAGCCTCCTCCAAAGGAAAGGATCCGAAGTGGAGGGGAGACTGAGATGTTCCACACCAGACTCTCAGAGAAGACTCCACAGTGTTTGAAACAGAGTGGCCAGGGAGGTGCAAACTACATGTGAGCACAGGATGTGAAGACTGTTTTCCTCATCCATGCCACTGGCATTAGTGTCAAGTCCACCCTGTGAGTATAAAACCATTACCACAATTTTTGAGCCAAATTTGAAGCAAGATTTAATTACACACTGGCGAGGATGATGGATCCTGGCCAGGTCCATTCAGGGTTTCCGGAAAATGGCAACAAGTCACATTTTGTCGAGGCTTACAAAGGCAAACCCACAAGGCTACATATTTCTCACCAGGTCCAATTAGGGGCAAACATATATCTCGACATATTTCTTGCCTGTGTACCTCCTACCTACATGTGATCGAGCACATCTGATGCACTAGGGTCAAACTTCTCTAGGGGAGCGAAAACACGTGGCTTGTTATCTTACATAAACAATAGCCCCCAGCATCTCAGGAAGTATCTGTCCTTGGGCAAGGGGCTACAGAGTAGAGGCGTTTTTGTTTTATGGATCTTAGGCACAGCAATTAAAACTTAAAACATAACTTTAACACTCACACTAGCTGCAGTACAAGAGCAAAATCACCGTTCACTAATAGGCTGTCCTAGAACACATAAATATACGACTGTCGAATCAGATCTGTGATTGCATCTCCGTGTGTGCCTCTGTGGTGTGAATGTTGAGCTGGAGAAGTCCATGCCAGCACCTTGGAGAACAGCAGCTAAATTCTGACTACGGAAGGGCATCTTCCTGAACTCTGGGGGGGTTTTAGGCACTTTGGGTCTACTTCTTAGACTTCTGGGATCATCCAGGCACTGGATCTCCTGGCTACTGTTCCAGGAAGATGAAGCCATAGAAGAGGGGAGGTTTGTGTTATCTGCTTAGATGAACACTCAGCCACAGAACGGCTGTTTTCAACGCTCGTGGATGCGGTACCTGGGTGCCCAGTGTCTAAGTACTCACCCATTTATCCTTTCAATTTCATAAGCTGCTGACTTCTTCCTACTTGATTTATTCCTGGCTTCTGCTGGGCTCAGGAAAGGCAGCTCCAGCACCTGGCATGTCCCATGATTTGAACACAAGGAAATGTCACCAGGAAGAGGCTCTTCAAGTTTTTATTTTTATTTTTTTGTTTATGGGATGTGGGAAACCGGGTGTTCCAAAGGAAAAGGTCAGAAGGTCTTTGGGGACACTGAGACTCCCATCCAAAGCTGATAAGCAGGCAAGATCGGTAAAACCTCTTGCCGGCCACCAAAATTATTCTCCCAGATTCCCTTGCAGTGAGGCGTGGCCACGGAATGAAATCTCTCGGATAGGATGTGGGCAGAAGTGATGTGTGTCACTTCCAGAACAAAGCCCGTTAAGAAGCAGCTTGAACCTCCTCCTCCCGGTCCTCCCCCTCCACCCTCGGAATGTAGAGAACAGGCTAGTGAGACTAATGTGGCCCATATATGGCAGAAAGAATTCTGTCCCTTAGTTGTCATATGGAGAGAGTGGGAGGGGCCAGGGACACCCATCTTGGACTATTTATGACTTAAATTATACTTCTATTGTATCTGGGCTAGTATACCTCTGGGAGTCTGTTTGTTCCAGCGGTTGAGTTCATGTCCTGCCTGCTACACAAACAAGCCTAAGTCAGAGCAGAGGCACCAAGGTTCTCATTCATTTCTTACCTCCTTTGTTTGGTTAACTCATCCTTGTGAGCTATCTCAGGAAGGCCTTCAGTGATTTAGTCTAGAGCCACTCTCTTGTAGGCTCCCCCAGCACGCCACAGCTGCGCTCAGCCTGCTCCTTCAGTTTGGCTTTAATGTGAACATTATTTCAAAATGTACAGAACCATGCACGTAAGAAATGTGTATTTTGTTAACTGTAAATATGAGCTTAGATGATTGTGCCCTGGTTAGACGGACGGCATGCTACAGAGTTTAGATTAACATGAACTGAGGTCCATCGCTGGCTCTGAAATGCCCTGGGAGGGTGTGGAAGGGTGTCCAGATGGACACACAGAAATGTGATAAAGCAAAGCAAGTCAATTGGTAATTGCAGAATCTAGGTGGTAGGTATTGTGGATGCTCCTTACACAGTTCCCATTTTTCTGTTTAAAAATGGATAAATGTGAAAGGAAGCGAATCAGAGAAAGACACTTCGTTTAAATGTATCTTGGATAAACCACTATTATTTAAACTTCATTTAAATGAATGACATTTTAAGCTATTTTCATTTTTTCTAGTAACAATCAAGTTGCAATAAATATTATTTTATTTTACAGGGATCTTTGTATTATGTTTGAGCTTCTTTTTAAATGTTTGTGTGTGTTGTGTGTATGTATGTATGTATGTATGTATGCATTTTTATGTGTGAGTGAGGGTATGCACACGTCAGGGTACACATGTGGAGACCAAGAGCAACCCCAGCCACCTCCTTCTACTGTCAGTCAGGGTCTCTTTGCTGTTTGTCACAGCTAGCTGGCTCGGTGGCTTCAAGAGTCTGCTGCTGGCACCTCTCTGCTCAGCACAGGAATCTGGAATTACAGATGCACATGGCTGCGCCGACTTTACGGAGGTTCTGCACTCAGGCTCGTGTTTACACAGCAAGACTTCAGCCGCGGAGCTGCTTCCCCAGCTTGGGTTTCAACTTCTTTATATTTGTGAATCTACGCCTATGATACAGTTCTCTTCTACCTTGCAACACACACACACACACACACACAGACATACACACACACAGACACACACACACACACACACACAACCTGCTACAACCAAGAGTCAGACATATAAGAGAACGAGGAAAACCTCCCCATCTAACTTTTTGGCTTCACTTTTCTGCATACATGCATCTCTCTCTCTCTTTCTCTCCCTCTCCCTCTCTCTATCCCTCTCTTTCTCCCTCTGTGTGTGTGTGTATGTGTATTCATGTACATGCAAGCATAGGCCAAAGATTGATGCTAGATGTCTTCCTCTATTGCCCCTCACCTTATTTTTTTTTTTAAGCCCTGAATCTGGAGCTAGCTGTCCAGCAATCCCCAGGGATCCTTCTGTCCCTGCCTCCCCGGGTGCTAGGATTATATAGGTTCCTGCCACCAGTATGAACTCAGGTCCACATGCTTGTATCCCAAATACCATCAACTGATCTATTGTCCCAGCTCCTGTGTAACTTTTAAAAAAGATCTGAACAATATGTAACATTACCATAAGTGCACGAGTTGCAGAAGACAGCAATATTAGCCCTCATCACTTAACAGATGTCTGTAACATGGCACTTTTGGATGAGAGACATCAAGTCTGTGGTGTAGAGTTATATCTGATTCACACTGACCAGGACACTCCCCCCTCCCTGCTGTCTAACTTGTACAGTGCCAGAAGGTGTTGTACAGATCCTACCCAGCACTAGACCGGACATGCTGCAAAACCAGCCTTCCTGGAGAGGGGTACCCCTTAGTGCAAGTGTGGTATGACAGCTACGGAGGTAACTAACTGCTTTTGGGTTGGATTTGAGCTAGTTCCACCAAATCAAAAGCCCATGACTGGGAAGATCAGAGGCCCACATGGGGAACATACTGTTGTTGCTTTGTTAAATGCTCACCCTGTCTAACTGCCTCCTAGGTATCTATATTTATACCCATAGACATACACTTAGATTTTGTCAGAGAAGCTTCTTTTTGCTGTAGGCACTGGTTAATGCAAAGACTTATAACTGGTCTACGTGCTGAGTATAAATGAGTTCTCAGGTACACACGGGTCGTTTATATCAACCTCCTCATCCAAGGCTCGGGGAGCACTGCAGAGAAGGGAGCAGAAAGAATGTAAGGTCGGTCAGTATGGGAGAGAACTATGAAATGCTCACTTCCAGACATGGCATGGCTGTTGTTCACATCAACTCCCAGCAGCTGTGGTCACCTGTGCAAGATCAAGCCAGTCACAATACCGCAAGGATGGGGGAAAGGGCCAAGGCCTCATCTCTAGAGCTGCTGAGGGAGGGAGATTCACTCTTTTTTGGAGATGTGATCTGGTAGGTTTCCCCTGCCCCTGTGGATGTCCCTCCACACACGTGGGCAGCATTCAATAGATGCAGGAGGTTATTAATAACAATAAAAGGACATGACGTTGAGAAAGAGGTGGGGTTTGGATGGGGCACTAGAAGTGTTAGAGGAAGGGAAGGGGGAATTGATGAATACGATCAACATGTACTGCATGAAATAGAAACATAAATGTACGGAACTTTCTAAGACCAAATAGAAAATACCATTATTTTAAAAAAAAGACTTGTGTCTATGCTGTGCAGGTATTGTAAGAGGTGCTTGCCATGCAAAGACGATAATCGGTCACCTGTCCATTTTTTCCCTCTTTACATATGCACATATATGGAACTTCCAGATACCTCTATCTCTAAGAAAATCCAACGTACCAACCAGCACTGCTCAACTAAGACAACCTTCCCGAGAACCATGAACTAACTCTCGAGATGACGCTTCTCTCGCAGGTTTCCAGGAGCGGGCCACACATTTGGAACGCGATGGCCTCACACTTGCTTTCACCCTTGTGACATTTTCACAGCTCTCAGCAAAATGCTTGTGTCACCGTCAGTGGCTCTGCAAATGATCGCAGTGCTTGTTGAGAGTCGGTTTTTCTGGGCCAGATCTGATACTGTGGACCTGGGGGAGGGAGGCGCAAAGCCCAAGGCTGGTTCTTTTCATCTTCCAAAGGGGGAGAGCAGACTCGTGGCCACATTCTCCTCTTTAAGGGGACTGATCTATGTACCTAGCCAGCGCGTGCAAGATGCTCAAAGTCGGCATTCGAACACAAAAATGCATTAATTCCAAACCAGAGTTGGCATCGTAGAGTAGCAAAGGATCGCTCTGCTTTAAGTGATCACAGAGGTGTTTGTGATTCTGTTTTGCTTTCATGATAGACTGTTATTCTGTCTGTGATTTATTTAATGCTACATCTCCAGCCTGCAAGAGAACTCTCAATTATTGTAGCAGTTTCCATGGAAACATATGATCTATTCTCTCTTATTTGCTCACTGTTCCCTAACGATCCACTCTCCCACTACCCCCCTAAGCCCCACCTCAGCCTCAGTTCTTTCCAGAAGCCCCCATGGAATTTCCATTTTCCATCAGCAATTCTCCTGCCTATACTGTTAAGTTATCAAAAGCATGTGCACGGTACACTGACTTTTGAGTTAACAAGGACAAAAATAAGAATGGTAAATGAGCCCGGGGAGACTAGAACGAAGCAAATTCAATTAAGAAAAGTTCACATGTGGAGACCGAGTCAGCGAGGGGCCACAGGAGTGGGCAAACTTGAGTAAAAGCAAGAGTCCCCAATGTTTATACTCTTAATATAATTTTAATTGTAAGCCATGTAAATACAAGGCTGACTTAAAATATAATTGGAGAAGAAAGAAATGAGAAAGGACTGTGTGTAATTATGAAGTTTCTTGGGTGGTGACAATCTTGAGACTGTGCTGATTGTTGTGACAAATTAGAAACCACTGGAGGATTGTATTGGTTATGTGGGGAGAGCATAATAGTATGAAAATTACATCCACAAAACTCTGTGTGTGTATGTACGCGCGCATGCGCACGCGCATGTGTGTATGTGTGCTCACATATTCGTTGTGTATGACTCAATTTTATCTTCTATGAGTTGGAGGTCTGACTATGCTGCCCACCCAGCCTTGACCCCTTTTGCTCAGTTTCTTGTGTAGCTATATATGTGTATCACTGTACCCAACTCAAAACTTAATTTTTGAAGTTCCTACATAAGACTGGGTGCAGTGTTGCTCCTTTGTGATCTCTGCACCTGAGTGGATGAGGCAGAAGGACAATAGGAAGGTTCAAGGCCCACCCATGTGACATAGGTCAAACCTCAGAAATGACATAATACAAGACTCCCTACTGGACTCAGCCTATCAGAATTCCCTCTTCCTTTAGGTCACCTTCTCCTTCATCCTTGGGGAAACTGCTTTACTTTGAAATCCATTCTTCCTAACATTTTAAACACCCTGACTCTCCCCTTAATATTTCATCTCTAGGCTTCCATAGAGCCCTTCACTCCCACCAAGTGGCTCCCCTCTTCCTGTTTACTTTCCTTTCTGACCCTGTCTAGGCACTGTGTTCACTCACTCAGTTACTACATTGTTCCTGGCCACTGCTTTCTACATGCTAGCCTCTGTGGGTTGCAGCAGGCTGATACCATAATCTAGTTCACTGCTTCCCCTAAACAGCCCTGGTCTTACTCCCAGGACGCGTCTCCACCCCACACCCAAACTGCTCATCACTGCTTGGAAAACTCACCCAAGGGGGGTGGACCACAATCGGCTGCCTACTGTGTAACCTGATGGAGCTCAGGGCTCCTTGGCCACCCCCCTGGCTGTCTGTCCTTTCTTTGCATTCTCATTCCAACCTGAGGCTCTTCAAAGTCTAAGACAGCATTTCAGACTCTTGAATGGATCTCAACAGAAAACCTGCTCATAGGCAATAGAAAACACAAGCATTAAACCTAGATGTTGAATTAATCACGTCCATAATTTTGAAATTCAGAGTTGGCTATAACAGGGAAGAGTCTTGCTCTTGGGTCACTTTAGCAGAAAGAGCAACAGACCAGTATGTAAATAGGAGTATCATCCATTAATAGTTTCCATGAGAGGAGAAAATAGAATGGAGAATGCCTGGGCAAGGGGGTACATGCTTAAAATCTCAGCACTATGAGGAAGGATCGATGCAGCGAGACTATGGGTTGGAGCCCAACCTGGGCTATGTAGCAAGACCCTACATCAAACAAGAGAATTAATGGATAACTTCTTTAAGTTGGTGGTCAGGGAAGACCTTACAGAAGTGGTATCCCAGTAGAGATGTGAATTAGAAGAGTCAGCCATGCAAAGACCTATGGGTCTTGTGTCAACAAAGATCTATGGGAAGAAGAAAACTGGCTTGATTCAGGCACCCAGCAGCCACCATTATATCTAGAATGGGCTGGGCAACAGGAGAAGAAACAGTAAAGATGTCAAGGAGCAAAGAAGGGCGAGATCATAGGGGTAGCGTAAGCCATGAACGAGAATGGAACAGACAATGCATCTGAGCTGTGGCAGGAGAGAAGACTAACTTACAGGAAGCTAGTAAACAAACCACTGCAGCTGCTGAGCGAGGAGCGTACTGATTATGGGTGCTGAGGTGGCAAGGGACACCAGTAAGGAGCTTTCGCAGTGGTTTGGCTAGGGCCATGCTGTGGAAGATGGAGTAGAGGTAGCAGGTGCTGAGTAGGCTTTGACTGACCCAACAGGATTGGCGACTGAACTGTATGGAGTAGGGAAGGGCACGGGTGGTGTAAGGACAAAAATGGAGAATGGAGGGGGACTCAAGGATAACTCAGGTTTCTTGCTTAAGTTTCAGAGACGAAAAAGAAATTTATATGTTTTGCACACCTCAGTTCACGCGATGAGATTTATGGCAGACATCTTTGTGGCACACTCAGGGATTCAAAGACTCCAAACAACACTAAACAAGTCAGGAATACTTATAACACAATCTCGACTCTGGTAAAACAGCATCTCGCGGTGTCTATAAAAGCATCCAGGATTGCTCTATGAGTCCCAGGGTCATCCTTCACTGTGCTGTTGCTCAAGAGGAACTGTTCCCAGTCTCAATGGCCACTGTGATCTTTTCCAAAAGCAAACCTGATTGTGTCACTTCTCTGCTTAAAAACTTCCAATGGCTCCCCGCTGCACTGTGGATAAAATCCATGCGTACCTTCCTAGCTCATGGCCCTTAGCATGATCAGGCCACTGCTTCCCTTCGCTACCTCCTGTCCTCTGCTCATGTCACCATGGTCCCAGTGCCTCCTGGTGACACCTAGAATGCGCCAAGCCCTTCCCACCTCAGGATGCTGGCACTGCTCTTCCCTCTGCTGGAACAGTCTTTCCTTGCTCTGGCTTACTTCAAGAGACTGGGTCTTATGTATTCCAGGCTGGCCTTGAACTCACTATGCAGCTGAGGAGGATCCCCTTATCTCTACCTCCTGATGCCTACATTTTGAAGTGATGGGTACTTGCCTCTATGTCTGGATTATGCAATGCTAGGGACCAAATCAGGGCATCATGCCTGCTAGGCAAGCCACTCTGATAACTGAGCTATGTTCTCAGCCCCTCCTTCCTTGTTCTGAATGCATGGCTGGCTCATTGCCATTCTTGGCTCATTTCTCCTCCCCAGATCATGTGAGTGGGTCCCCTCTTGATTTGTAGGTGAGATAAGCCCCTATTCACCTTCTTCACAATGTTCAGTACAGGCTGCAACCTGGGTTTATCTATGTTCACCTCTTTTCCCACCATAGGGACATTCCTTCCATCCAAAGTGGATGCAACCACCAAGTCACTCTGTACCTTGCCAAAGCTGCCTTTCCCCAGCACCATCAGGAAGTTAAAATCGGTCAGTTTCATCCGGTCCCTGTTGCCATTGTTGTCAAATTTGGAGATGGTGTTGGCTGTCTTTTCT
The DNA here is from genome assembly GCF_000317375.1 of Microtus ochrogaster. Classification (NCBI taxonomy): domain Eukaryota; kingdom Metazoa; phylum Chordata; class Mammalia; order Rodentia; family Cricetidae; genus Microtus; species Microtus ochrogaster. The sequence goes on along the minus strand of NW_004949209.1, from coordinate 317,420 downwards.
TCTGGAGCTTTGGTACCCTGGTTGATCTTGGCTCTCTGGAAGAAGAAATAAACAGAATACAGGATGAGGGCTGGGAACACGTTGTAGGAAGATACACGGGCTCAGCAGATGCTGTGGTTCCTACAGACAGAAACCTAACCTCTGCAACGCACAACTGCATTGCTCTGCAAATGTACTGCCTTGAGGCCATCCTGGGCCCCTCTCATTATCCCTCCAATCACGTCCTTCCCTGGGAGGTGCATGTTTCCTTGGCCACCCTGGAATTCATCGACTTCTTTCCCTGTCTATCAGCACTGCCTGTTAGCATCTATCTGTCACCCAGAGGACCCACATTGGGTCCCTCCCTACCAAGTTTCACAGTAAGTAACATGAAGCTTCTCATACAAGCGAGTCAGCCACTAGCCAAAATGCTTCAGCTTGCATTTGTTGAGAGAGTAAATGCTCCTTCCCCATAGCCACTGAGCCTGTATAAGAGAGCCAGCCCTTCCCAGCTGCCGTCCAGACACAGCTGTTGGTAATTTCTGTCTTCGTTGCCTTGACTTTCTTCACACATGCTTGTTTCGTGACTTCTGTTTTCCTTTACACCAGAGTGTAAGCTCCTGGAGGACACGGGCTTTGCCAGTTTGGTTCTCACTGATTCTCGGGTATCTGGATGAGTATGTGGAGCAGAACAGGCAACGGAGTGCACCTGGCAAAGGAACGTTCTATACCTCAGTCCCCATGAACGCTGACAGTGCCAGTGCCAAGCATGAGCCCCGGTACACAGCAGACCCTGTGAATGGCTACCATTATCATGGTTTCCTTATTTCATGTCTTTTGATGACAAATAGGCAATAAAATGCTTTCTGGAGTTTTGTTTCTCTTCCCCCCCCTCGTGTGTGTGTGTGTGTGTGTGTGTGTGTATGTGTGTGATGAGAGAAACAGAGAGAAGATAGATAGATAGATAGATAGATAGATAGATAGATAGATAGATAGATAAATAGATAGATGATAGATAGATAGATAGATAGATGATAGATAGATAGATAGATAGATAGATAGATAGATAGATAGATAAATAGATAGATGATAGATAGGTAGATAGATAGATGATAGATAGATAGATAGATAGATAGATAGATAGATAGATAGATAGATAGATAGATAGACAGACAGGCAGACAG